>NC_069137.1:18766210-19013710 GCF_026914265.1 Mya arenaria
TATATTGTTCTTCTTGTTTAAACAATCAAATTGCCTTGATGAATGTATACAATTATGGAATCAGCTCTGTACATCACAAATTGCTACACGCCATTGGTTAGGCACTTACGAAGCTTCAGGGTGTTCTTACTTAGTTCATTATGACCGTAACAATCATATTGATAAAGAAAAAAAAAGTTCTGGTTTTGTCCTTGTATTGTATATTTGTCATTATTAACTATGTTTATGTATATTTATCGTACCCAATAAATAAAGTCGTAGGTTTAAGATACGACTATGCATTCCACGAAATGATGCCATAATTTAACGTACTAGTATTTTAAGTTTAAGGCATCACTCTTTAATTGAAGACACAGTTGATATTTGTTTGTTTCAGTGTGTATTTTCACCGTGTGAGTATAGAAAGCAATGTCTCACGAGGCGCGTTTCATTTTTGTTTAATTGTATGCCTAAAAGGACACACAACATCAGTAAATTGTAGCTCATGTAAAAGCTCGTCAAATTGCAATCAAGTGTTACTTTGTTTCAGAAATGACGTCGTTGAGCTTGTGTTCAAGCGATGTGACCGATGACATTTGTTTTAAACGTAAGAGAGGGTTTCAGTTTAAAACTGTGAAATAAATATCAAAATAGTGTTACGCTGCTTTAATCAGTGAAGTTTCATTATAACTTGTTTAAAGGAAATAAAAAAACTTCGGACAACATATCATTAACTCTTGTTCAGTTTATTTATGTTAAAACTACGAAACCTTTTTTGATATGCGTAATTAATGTTGGTCAATAACGATACCATAGAATATGTGAACGTGTTTAAAATGAACAAACGAAATACAAATCCATTATTTAGGGATTTAAAAACATTCTTCGTTAATTAAAACTATTTTAAATTGGTATTGGTACAATTTGCCTATAACCAGTAACACATGATATTTCGATTAAATTGTTGTTTCCTAAAACCAACGCGTCTTCTTCCCTTAGTAGCAATACGTTGCAAATGAAGGGCATATTTATCTAAATGAAGCGGATAATGCGTTCAAGTATGAACAACGTGCTGTTTAGTGTTTACATAATAAACAAAGCCAGCACATTGTGATAAAAGGTTCTGGTTTTGTCCTTGTATTGCATTTTTTGTCATTATCAACAATGTAACAATCTGTATTGTTCGCACACAATAAATAAAGGCGTAGGTTTAAGATACGAGTATGCATTCCACGAAATGATGCCATAATTGAACGTTCTAGTATTTTAAGTTTAGGGCATCACTCTTTTATTGAATACACAGATGATATTTGTTTGTTTCAGTGTGTATTTTCACAGAGTGAGTATAAAAGGCAATGTCTCACCAAGCGCGTTTCATTTTCGTTTAATTGTATGCCTAAAGGGATACAAGTGAACAATAAATTTGAGCTTATGGAAAAGCGTGTGAGATTGCAATCAAGTGTTTCTTTGCTTCAGAAATGACGTCGTTGAGTTTATGTGAAAGCGTTGTGACCGATGCCATTTGGTTTAAACGTGAGAGAGGGCTTTAATTTGAAACAGTGAAATAAATATGAAATGGTGTTACACTGCTTACATCAGTGAAGGTTCATTATAACTTTTTAAAGGATATAAGAAAACGCTTGACAACAAATCATTAACTCTTTTACAGTTAACTACGTAACCTTTTTTGATATGCGTATTAGATGTTGGTCAGCTGTTAGATACCATAGAATATGTGAACGTGTTTAAAATGATTTAACGAAATATAAATCCACCATTAAGGGATTTAGAATAATTCTTCGTTAATTAAAACAGTTTTAAATAGATCAGGTACAATTAGCATATACCCAGTAATACTTCATATTTGGATTAAATGTTTGATTCCAGAAACCAACGCGACTTCTTATCTAAATAGTTATACGTTGTAAATGAAGGGCAAGTTTATCTGAATTAAACGGATACTGTGTGTAAGTGTAAACAACGTGCTCTTTACATGATAAACAAAGTATGCACATTGTGAAAACACTGTTTGGTCGTTTAATATTCAAATAAGAGTAAACGGAAACATTTTAAGGGGACTCAGACCTGTGCCATTGGGATAAACACTCAAAAACAGATCTTTATTCCGACGATGTTCAGCCGTCTATAAACGTTACTAATGAACAATGATAACCTAAATCTCATTGTTGCAAAAACATGTTTGTGTTTGTTTAGCAGATTCGTGTTTTTACATGTGTGTTGGCCTCGATTGTGTGTTTGTGTCTCGATAGAATGAATCCATAAGAATATTACAAAATGTTATAAATCATGAGACAAACATTTAAATTAAAACAGTCCAGAAAAAGCCACGCCCCGCTCTTATTTATTTCATTGATCCTAACAATTATTTCCCTTTCTCTTTAATGTCCTTCATTCTCGACCCAATCAATGAATTGTTAAGGGAAAGCCAGTGCAGGCCTTTTTGTCTTTTAACACAGACATCATTGGAAAAGGGTATGTAAACATTACACAGAAAGTTTGTCACTATGTTCTAAAAACCAGGACAGTAAGCATGTCAGTATTAAGTAAGACATTCCGTTAACCAGAACAAAATACGCCGATAAATGAAATGACTATCCGCATGGGTTGTTCTTTTTGCATAAATATTGAAAAAAAAATGCAACAAGGAATTAGTCCTATATTGTAATACAAGTATTCAATTTTAATTTCCTCAGTTTATCCTGCTTTACTGATATTTTCAAACTAATGATTTGAAACTATACCATTTAAACTCCAAGAAATCCACGTTGTCAGATCTCGATACTGAAAGTAATCTGTGTCTTTCTGAAATACAGTATTATCAGTCTGATTTAAATATGTAGCAATCATTATCTGATAAATTGATGTCATTAGATCTGAAGAAATAAAGTCCTGTGTCGCTGTTCGGAAATACAGAAGTATTTGAGAGCTTTTAAGTTGAACATTATGGTTGAAAGTATTTATTTTACAAGTAACAAGTGTTGGGTATATCAGGCTGGCTGAAAATGTATTATAAGGTAAATCTTTTGGGGGCTGTGTTGTAATTGAAACGAGAAATATCTTTCAAAAATCTGTATCTATAAAAAATGGAGGGGTGATCCAAAGGATCATGAAGTTTTTCATTATATTTTAAAATACAATCTCTTGAAACATTAAGATTAAATAGGCTGCATGTGTGGTTTTGAACTTTAGAATTATTTTTTTCAAATATATTTTTAAAAAAGATTATCGCTAGCGCCTCATTATTGTATAATATATATATATATATATATATATATATATATATATATATATATATATATATATATATATATATATATATATATATATATATATATGTATATATATATATATATATATATATATATATATATATATATATATATATATATATATAGCTAAACAGAGCTTCAGAAAAATATTAAACCGCAATCGCTGGTTTAAAGGGTCGTCAATTATTTAAGAGAGATTTAGTCGAAAATCCAGGTGGTGAGTTTTTAGTGTTGACAATTAGAGGTTGTAAATTTTACCTTGCAACGTGCAGATGTGACAAACGATGCTAATAATACTTGTTACCAGGCGGCCGGCGTAAGAGACGCCATTAAAAAAGATATTAATCTATCTTTTAATGTTTATTTTTCAGGTGTAGCAAAAGATGATACAGAATGGACTGGGAAAAGCTGCTGTTGTTATTTATTCTCGTGAATTCTTATTGCTTAGGAATCAATGCGCGTAAGTAAAGTAGCACATACTTATGTAGTGTCATTGTAGAAACTTTCTGTAATACAATTAGTCATTCTAAGTATTAGGCAAGTGTATTTAATAACGTCAGGACTTTGACAACCGAAACTAGGTATCGACTCGTTTCCTATCGAAAACATTTAATAAAGTTTGTTTTGAATCATAAAATGCTAACAACGCTGCAAAATGTTTGAGGACTTGCATATATTCAACACGAGACACAAAACATAAAATGGCGACACAAGAAATTACACATTTCATCTTCCCAGCGCAATAATGGCATGGCTTTGAAAGGTGCCAAACTATTAGGTTGGTTTTCCACTGGTGCATTGGTGTGCTCGGGGTAGTGCAACCACACCAATAAACCAAAACGGCATTAGGAGTGCGTAAATTATGTTTCTTTTTTTCCTGGGACATTGTTGTATTGGCGGGGTGAAACAATCGATTGGTACAGTATTGTTTTCATCTCGATGCGTTATTATTTTAGCGGGACTAACACTTCAACATTTCAGAACGGCATACACAGGGCGAAAACATACTAATGCAGTATATCCCTTCCGAGTGCATTTGTATATTGGCCGGTCGCAATAACAAAAGGGCACAATTAAATCACACTATATGACGTTCCATCCTGTATGTTTTCAGAGGTTTCAGATGGCCAGTCTAACGGTGCTCGGGACAACGAAAGGTTAGTATTTTATCAGTGTGGAACCAGTCAGTACTCACTATACGGAAAGTTGACATAGAACGCTGAAGGACAGAATTGCTTAATAAATGATATAAATATATATATATATATATATATATATATATATATATCATGTTTTTCTATCATAGAACGTACAAACGTAAACTGTAATGATGTATTTGTATTTTTACAAAATACTTATGCACACTACAGTCTAAATGTGGTTCAGAATGAGCAATACGACTTTCCGAAGAAAATAATCAGGAACAAGAATAGGATTACCTGATATTAATATCTTAAAACAACATAAGATCAATTAAAGTTAAATAAATTAATTAAAACTTAATTACTGAAGTCCTGACATCAATATCCTAACAAAATTAAAGTTCATACATCATTATCACAAACTGCTTAGACCTTTTATCACTTTCACAAAATGCTATAGGCCTTACATTAATATGCTGAGTCCTTCAAATAATATTCACAAACTTCTTAAGTGCTGACATCACTATCAGTAAAAAGACCTTATAATTTGTCTGAACTGCACACTGTATTTACAACAAGTAAATGACGGAAATTTCGCGTTACGTCAATATGGTTTGTATTTCAGCACTGCCCAGACGGCGATTCTAGTCACTGCCATAGTCTGCGCAATCGCTGCAATGTTGTGTGTTGGTGCTTGTGGTTTTTGCTGTTATCAGAAATGCTGTGTTGGTAAGCTATTTCGTATATGGTACAGTGGATGTATTTGGGAGAAATAAATTCCACGAAATAAAATTTACCTATAAAACTGTTTTAAAAAAAACTATTAAAATTTGACAAATGTCAAAAAGCCTGGTTAGTGTTTTTTTTTCATTTCGCTAAAAAGATGATAAAAAAACATTTTAAGTAAATTGTTCACATTTTATTAAATCTTGATTATTACAAGTATATATTCTTTAATGACTCAACACTGTCCACCAGAAGAATAGTACACACTTTGTTAAAATCAGATGAACTAGCTTTGCTCGACACAGTTATAATCAAAGCTGTGCAAAGTAAACCTTGAGGTAAACATGAATGCTTTAATCGAATTAGAATGTTAAAGAAGTTGTTTTTATAAGTGACGATTGTAACGTTTTATGTGAGTATACGTAACATCATCTATAACTTTATTAAAGCAAAAAAGAAAGTTTATAACTGAATCAAAACATAATAATCACATTTTGCTTGCCCTCCTGCTAATGCACTTCTGCTTTTTAATCTTTGGACACCTTAAATCTGGTACGGCTAGCAAAATCTGTTTTCTGTTGCATGCACACAGATTCTTTGTTATACCGGTGTCCAATTCCTGTGGTATTTTACAAATAATGGTAAATGATGAATGCATATACTGGTGTACAATAATAAATTGTTGAATGTGTCCAATTGTACGTCAGAATGACCCAAACCACTATTCTGTATCTGTAAAAATTATGTTGATATAAACCCTGTATGTACTTATGTTAGTCAATGTACCAAGCTGTAAGATGGTGCTGCCAGGTAATATATTAATTGTGGAAGTTAACGTTCCAAAATTTGAAATGAAACAATCAATCAACAAGAATTAACACAACGATCAATGTCAGGATAAATCAAAATCATATGTGTCATATAATAATAATAATAATAATAATAATAATAATATCTTTATTTTAAGAAGGTGACATATTAAGATCATGTACAAAACTACAGAATCTTATTTTCGATATGGCCCTCTGAAACAGAATGAAAATATGGCAAATAATCATATATACTTTCAATGTGAAGTAATGGACAATTTAATAGCTTAAGAGACCAAAGGGCCTATAACAGCTTGAAAGCGCTAGTGACTGCATGTATTGGGTCTGTTCCAAGGAGGATCTTGGGAACCTTTTTTCAACATTCTGGTCGTCAAATCAAACTTATTGATATTTATTTATGTTACTTGGACCACCCTTCGTTGTTAAGATGCCGTCTAGTTGTTCCATCTGTATTTTCACCACAGATGCCAAACTGTTAACTTAGTTCCGTTCTTTTCTTTTGTCTGTCTTGTGGTTATGAAGTCTTTCAAACGCATTTTTTTATTTCACGATAGCTCAATTTCTATTTGCAAAAATAGTTATACTAAATAAAAGCAAATCTTAC
This sequence comes from Mya arenaria, assembly GCF_026914265.1. Classification (NCBI taxonomy): domain Eukaryota; kingdom Metazoa; phylum Mollusca; class Bivalvia; order Myida; family Myidae; genus Mya; species Mya arenaria. Next base: position 18,772,782 of record NC_069137.1, read on the forward strand.
ACTTTCAACGTACGACTGAGATCAGTAATAAAACGAGTTCCTGGACGGTGGCCACGAGGTTAGCATTGATATACGATTGATGTTTTGTATGTATATCGCTTGCATTGTTCTGTGAGTCTAGTTATATATTTTGCATGATTGTCATTTGGTTTTCGATTCCGTTGCATATTAGGGACACGAAAACCGTCTAAAATCACATCCGATGGACGAAAATAACCTGCCATTATTTAAATTGATGACGGTCACAAAAAATTGAACATAAACGAAATTTCTGATGTTATGGGAGGATGATAAAAAAGAACAAATTGTGTTGTAAATGTATATATGGAAAAGCATTATAGCGAAGTCGATTGTAAGAGATTGCAATCAATAATGGGCACCTCAATTGTAAAATTTCGATTTTCGTTCTTATCCCTAATGACACCAAACAAAACCACAGTGTACATTCGGCTATCCTTTAGTATGAATAAACACTTCCATATAAAAAAAACAACATTTACTTTATGACATCCTCGAGGTCTCGTTATGTTGAGTTTTCATTCCGTTGAATAAATGACACTTGTATTATCCATGTCAATTTAAATTGCCTTTTTCTTTGGAGTGGGTTATTTGTCGAGTGTTGCATGCTGCTACATATGTGATTGGGCTTCGTCAAGTTTTATACGTCAGATGACATAAATTACACTATATTGTTGAAACACTGTCAGTATGATAGCAGCCCTTCAAACAAGAGAATATATTACATTAAACATATCAAGTAAATTTAGCAAAAACAACTTCCAGTTTGTTTGAGATTGCGAGCATATAAGTCTAGCATAAAAAGGCATGGCAAGCTGTCATACTATACACAGAAGCAACTTTAACAAAATATATACCATGTATGTAAATGGAACAACTGTCTATTTTAGAGGACTGCGTGATATAGCGCCAGTTGCCAACGATATTGACAACTACAACGAATATGCATGGTGACGAAGAACGCCTGTCATCGACGATATATTATTCTAGTCGTTATGTTTTAGATATACACACTTTTTGTTGCATATAGTTTTGATGAAATTTATGTACATATTAATCGTGTTGTTTATGATATTTAAACCGAATAATTGTTCGAAATGTGTCTTTGTGTTTCTTTTCTTTCCCTCGAATATTGCATATTAACATGTTAGATAACTTTAGATGAAGCGTTAATAGCATGAGTTCATCAAGACAGTGTCGCAACTCCTGGCAGTATCAGCCAGAGATTGAGAACATTTTAATTATATATAGGGGATATTATGATTGGACGCTATTCTGGTGACCTCAATCATGTAGATTTCGTTGTGTAAACACTTTAGGGAGGCTACTCTAGCAAACAAGTCATATGTTACAGAATTTATGTGTTTGTGCAAAATAAGAAGAAAAAGCTTTATAACTCAGCAAAATGAAAAAAAATGCTTATACGAAAACAAATAGTCAATGTCTATGCACAATCAAATAACAAACATAAACGGTATTTATTTTACGAGTGTAAACAAATCGATTTTTCCTTAAGAGGAAACGCGGCTATTTTAACAAAATTGAAAGATAACTTTTTCACGATCATTAAAAAACAAATATTTATAACTGAGAGAAGTTCGTGAGTCAATCACTTTAACTATCGATGTCGCGAAATCGCCTTCTTTTTGTATTTGCGAGTCTAATTTAGGATCTTCGAAATGGCAAACAACTAGTTGTCTATATAGATCGGAAATGGTTTTTGCTTCGCACTTATCCTCAAGTTTCTTTGAATTAAATGTTCCAGAATATTTCCATGTTAATGGTGACGTGAGTAAAATTAAAAAAAAAATGTTATCTGGAATTTGACAGGATTTATTAGATATTGTCACACTATTTTTAACGACTCGAAAGTAGTTCACAGACTACACACCGTACTAGCATGATACAGAAACAAGTACACGACAGAATGGCGATATCGATTCCGTTTGGCGTGCTGTATTTTTTCTGTGGGAAAAGGAAACTGATATGCATATAATTAAAAAAAACATTATGATGTACATACTTGAATAAAAAATATTTTTTCTGTCCAATAATGCATCAAATGTGTTTTAATGTACAGGTAGAATATATCTGGAGTATCAATTTGAGCTATTACATACATCTTTTTACCGAGATGCTATCATTTGAATTGTTTACGCGTATTAAAATTCGATTAAGAACGACCAAGGGAGTACTGTTACTTAAGTAATGTAATATAATGTAGGTATATTCTTTACTTATCCTTACAAAACAATACTGAAATCTAGACTGATAGTGCATATAGCCATACTAATATATTATTTTCTAGTTCAACCCATATACTTACTCTTTACTTTTATGTCCCTTTCAGATCATATAACAATAATGTCGACTCAACATATTATGTGCACTTTGTAATATAATGTTATTAATAAGGTGATTTCATTTTGGCCTAGTTATTTGCACGAGGACAAATAATTGGGCCAATATGAAATCACCTAATTAATAAGTATTCTATTAATTAACTATTACCATTTTGGTTAAAAACATTTTATAGCTTACCTTTAGTTCACATTGAAGCTATATTTATCTCTTATTAATTCATGGTGTCCGCTTTTCTAAACTTGATTTTGCTGATTTTGACATGCATCCTTATAGTGACATTGCACATACGTATGAATAAAGCACTGTACATTGTAAGGAAGCATGTCTTTTCGTCTTAATTTTGTAAATCGTTTGTCTAAACGTCAAATGTTTCACCTTCGTCGTCCATTTTGTCGGTGTACAAAATCATATTGTCTTCAGTTGTCTGGTATTGATACCGCAATTATCTCTGTATCTTGTCAAATACGTAACCCATAAGGTTTTGTGCATGATTTGTGTACTTGGGACCAAGAATATTGCTCGACTCCTCGACATAATTAGGTTTCGATGCAGCATAGGTTTATCTTATATGAAAATAGAAGGAAAAAGTTCGGGACCAAGCTCCGACCTCGAGGGAAAGCCGGTTCTCGAACGACCGCTTGTTCGAACGATCGCAGTTTTACTGTAGTTGATTAATTAAGAAAAAATAACAACTTTGGTATATCATTGTTCAGCTTCGTGACTTTCAAAGGTATACTTTCAAGGTAATGTTTAGATTATTGGTTTTGTTTTTATCTTATGTACTGTGCAACAGGTTATTGTAAAATTCAATTTGTTTCTATGTTGATCAAATATACCACAATAAGGAAAGGAGGCATGAAAAATCACTTAGTCGGCGTTAAATATCATTTACTATATTAAAATATCTTATAAGTGATATGTTTGCAAACATATATATAACTCAAACATTTTTAGCTTTTAAAACTAAGGATCCCTTCTCATATTTTACATGCAAAACACACCTAGCTGAATTTTGTCGTGCAAGACCTCTAAATGGCACGGAGAAAACACATGGTTTCGAAATGATGTATTTAAGTTCTTCTTTAATGTCTGTGCTGAAGGAAATTCATAAACGGTCTTCTTTGCATATCCAGAGGTAAGATAGCGTTCCCTTCTTCATAACGTGTAACTGTTGTTTTTTCACAAAATGTTTACGGTATTTCCTAAGTAGCTTCCATCCGGCACTATCATATTTTTTATATATACACGTGAGCTGACCAGAAGCCTAAGCTTCTAAAAACAAAAGCAAAGTAGCCGCAATGCATTATGCAGTATTCCTAGCAGAACACATTTTAGTTAATGATCGAACATACTTCAAGCAATCTCTTAATGTTACAATTTTTCTAACAACAACTTATAAGAAATAACATTTACCTCATTTGTTTTAAAAGTAAATACGTTTTGGGATTAATGCAGATGTAACCAAGTGACACTAACATACAGAAGGTCATGGTTCCACTAGGTCTTAACCCCACATAATTATTCGTATCTAATTTTTATACATTTTAGCAAGAAATCAATGTATAAATAATCATTATTCATCACGCAAAAATATCTTATCCAAATCTGCTTCTACAATGCCATTTGTCTGAAGTTCCCTGGTATTCAATCAATGAGGTAGACTAGGCCAGGCTCACCTCCCTACGTTGTCACCGGGTCTTCTTGGTGTGAGCAGATATTTAGGATGCATCCGGGCTAGGTTCCACTCACAACGCTGTAACTGGGGTGCATATATTTAAGATAGATTAGGTCAGGTTCCCCTCTTGTCACTATAGGGGCACATTGAAGTTGGATTCAGGCCTTACTCCCCTCCCTACGACGTCACTGGGGCAATCTGGGGGATGCATCTATTTAATATAGACCCGGGCATAGACCCGGGCAAGGCTCCCCTCCTGACGACGTCACTGGGGCAATCTGGGGATGTGCATCTATTTAATAAAGATCCGAGCCAGGATCCCCTCCCTACTTTTTCACAGGAGCAATCTGGTGTGTGCATCTTTTTAATATAGATCCAGGACAGGCAACACTCCCTATGACGTCACTGTGGCAATCGTGTGGTATGCATCTATTTAAGACAGATCCGGGCCAGGCGACCCTCTCTACTTTATCGCTGGGGAAATCGGGTGGTGTGCATCTATTTCAGATATATCCGGACCAGGCTCCCCGCTCTACTTTATCGCCGGGGCAATCTGGTGGGGTGCATCTATTTAATATAGATCCGGGCCAGGCTTCACACCCTATGACGTCACTGTGGCAATCTGGGTGTATTTCAGATATAACCGGACCAGGCTCCCCTTTCTACTTTATTGTAGGGGCAATCTGGCGGTGTGTATCTATTTAAGATATATCCGGACAAGGCCCCCACTCTACTTTATTGTAGGTGCAATGCTAGTGTGCATCTTTTTAAGATAGATGCGGAACAGGCCCAACGACCTCAATGGCGCAATCTGGGGTGTTCATCTATTTAAGATATATGCGAGAGAGCCTCCCTCCCTACGACGTCACTGGGGCAATCTGGGGGTGCAGATATTTAAGAGCCAGGGCCAAGCTCCTCTATATGCATTGTCACTAGGGTCTTCTTTGGGTACTCGGACATTTAAAACGGATCGGGGCCTTGCTTCCATCCCTTCGTTGTCACTGGAGCATGCTAGGGGTGGTAGTTAGACCTTAAGGGTTGAACAAGGCGAGGCTCCTCCCTCTATGTTACGACTGTAACATTTTGTGTGTGTTTTGCTGGGTCTAATCAAGTAAAAATATTAAATGTCATAATAATATTTGTTGTTGTTGTTGTTTTCTTGAACTTTTCAATTTGGGATTAATAGTTCATAATGCAACATAACTAAGTGCTTGATAATACAGTATCCATGATAACGACTTAATGTTCGATAACTGACAATACACTTAATAACAACAACTTGTAGCATAAAGCTTTTTATGGCAGAATTTGACTAATCAAAATAAGATCTGAAATGTAACGCACACACTGATAAGCGTTATAAAATCAACGATAACTGACCGATAACGTTCCATACTAAATAAGATTATAAAAGCAACGATTCACGAGCAAATTAATCATGCTTCTTTTGGATATCTAACTGCGTAAATAAAAAAGGCCTACATGGCTGAAAGAATGTTACCATGTTATGTATAAGGATTATTATTTGTTTCAGCAACAACTGTCCAAAGGCACTTGAAAATGGATGGTGTCTTGAAAATTTCTGAAAATTCAGGAATAAATGAGTCATGAACAGCTAACGTCTGAAATAGTATTGATCATTGAGTTGTTTACGCGATAGGCCATATCACATTTCAAAATAATTAATATTTGAATACATTATAGAATATTTTCTCAATTAAGATCGTATTCACAATGTCTTTGTTTTATTATTTTACTGCATGAACAATTAACCCTGCACCGTAAATCTGACATGGGGTTAAACCCTGACGAGATTCGATACTGATACTAATCGTCGCCTCAATACACCTATTCAATATACTGTCATTCAAAACTACTCGTCTTTTAAACCCGTTCTATTAAATACCTATAATCTTGTCACCCACTTAAACACATTATCCCTTCTAGGTTGAAACTACTCTCATAAGATTTCAACAGTGTAAAATATCAATTTTAACTTTTAAATGGCTAGATATTAACTCTCGGAGTGAATCTAAATCGGATCGAACGTGCTGACCTCCTATTGTTTACTGATACGAATATGTTCACTTACAAACTGAAATTAAACGCTAGCCGATTGTTTACCTGTCAACACAACAGTATATTGAAAATAATTTGATTTGTAGTAAATAGTGGTTTGGCTAATTTGATATCACGAATACGGTGAAATAATAAGTTGATCAAAAATTGTTTTGAAAGCCAAACATCATGTGAATACTGTAATTGTATTATTTTTGTTTTGTTTTACCATATCGCAACGGATTGCGTAATTGGACCGACTTCATATATTGCAATGGTCTTCCATACTCCGCCATAAGTTATCCATACCTTTAATAAAACTCGGTCACTTGATACATGTCAGTAAATTATATTAACTTTAATGTTATGTTATTATTTTTCAATGACATTGTTTTTCAATTCGTTTACTTTCAACCCCGTTAATGAGTCGATTGAAATAAATAGGATATCAAACTATTAGCGTATATGCGCATAAAAGTAAAAGCAATAATGTCAATACTTGCATGGGTCAATAATGAAGGTGCTTGTAAACGCGTTTTCCGATCAGTGCCGGATAAGTTTGTATATGGTATTTTGTGTAGCCCCTTCGAATGGAGTAGGGTCAACAGGCATTACAAACACTATGGATTTTCGCAAATTTGACATATAGTCTTCATTTGTCCGATTTTCATAGCATTTCTTATCCCATGTTCCCTTAACGTAGCTAGCGTTTTTTAAAGCAAACTTTTATTTGGCTATCTTCTTATTAACATATTACAATATCACAGACACCCGTATCGATTTCAGAGTCATTTTCAAACGACACAATACTCTTTGCTAGGCGCATTCTTCTTATACGTGTCCATACTATATTCAATCAGATAAAGACAAAAGACCAGCGTGATTGCTTAATATCAGTTACTTATACAATACGAAAATGAATTATGAAGTAATATGATATGTCTGTTATTGACGCTTACGTCCAAAGCCGTCTTTTAACAAAAAGTTGATTAGGAGTTATTCAAAACTTTCTTTTATCTTAATAGCATTTATACAAAAAAGTAACGTTATGCTTTTCTTCTATATGTTGAACTAGTTGATGTTATTGTTACAAAACAAACAGTCTTATCATAGAGTGTATATATAATTATGACCGAAACTGATTAATATATTTTTGTTCTATATCCTGTGAATTTGTATATTAAAGAAATGAATGACATATCATCTGTGGTCAATGATCGAAACAATTTTTTTATTATAATGAATAGTAATTAATTCACAGTAATCATCGCCAGCGTCATCACCATCATTATCATCATCATCCGTCTGCTGTTAAATGAAAAAAAAACACAGTGATATTGTTGATTTATACGCCATTTAGTAACGCTTTAGTATCTTACAGAAGGTTGTGATAAAACGATTTTGAAAAAAAACGTTTTATCACAACCTTCTGTAAGATACTAAAGCTTTTTTTGAAAACAATACAAACAGGGTCAAGTATTTGAATTACCAGGTGACGATATAAAGACGAGCTGCGTGTAGTTTTGAAGGCCAAAGCTCCTTGATATATAAGTCATGCGTAATGTCAACTTATCATTATTTAAGAAAAATCAAGCTTTTTCTTCCGTTGTGGTATACAATTATCTAAGGCTATTCTTCCGTTGGTAGTCCTGGTTGGGGTATAGGGGTTTACAATTATCGCATGTGATATTTTATAACAATATTTTATAACACGACACTAAAAGGGTGTCTTTTTTACAATTTTCTTGCTAACACTCTGTATCACCCATTTACGAAGTTATTTAAACTCTATATATTTCAGATTATAGCAAAGCAGACGTATTTTAAAATAATCAATTTATGGACATGTTTATTGTGGGACAGCAGTACAGTACTGACTGTAACTTTATAAGTATACAACAGAATTCTGAGAAATACGTACTTTTGTTTGTATTCGAACATGCTAAAGAAACTTCAATGCATTATTCTTTAAACATATTTTACACAATTTGCTCTGTACACCTTGACAACATATTTCAGATTTGTCTGCCGATTGTTAATAGAAGATTACGAACAGCGGGTAATGGGGGAATGTCTTAATGTCTCCATTGATTATGAATGCCGTCAATCAGACGAATGATTGGGCACTATTGTTATAGTGGGTTGTTAATGGTATGATGGTGTGATATTCACACAAAATACAGTATTATACTATATAAATGAATATATGTTCGATGCTAGGAAAGATATGTTTGACTATTGTACCCTCATTTTCAAATTTTATTTTTGTATCATATATATATATATATATATATATATATATATATATTAGGGATGCAAACGAATGGCAAAATCGATATTCGAACATTCGGTAATTCTTTCGATCGAATATTCGAATATTCGATAAAAATTGAATCTTTGAAAAGTTATAGTTATCTATTAATTTTAGTTATAAACCACGATACCCTTTTCTTTATCTGTCGAATGTTTCCAGTGTTATCGTAATACAATACAATACATAGCAGCGTGTCGAATATTATTACATCGACATATGAAATACATATCTAGCACATAACAAGCACATAACAAGCACATACAATTCAATGAAATCACTCATCAATAAAATCATCACATATGATGGCCTTGTTCTTATTCAGAAATATTATCTTATCAACAAGATCACATGACAGTCTGTTTCTAAGTTTGTTAACAATGAGTCCGGCGCAGGAGAAAATTCTTTCTGATGGCACAGACGTCGCAGGTATCCCAAGCAGTTGGCGAGCAACATGTGCAACGCGAGGAAAGCGTCCCTCGTTCTTTTTCCATCATGCAAGTGGAGTGGCCTCCTCGTCGGAAGGTTCGTGCCGGTACCGACGCAGCTCGTCGTTAGCCGTCTTGGTCGTCTTTGGAACCATGAAGCTAAGACGGGGTCGTTTGGAGGGTGTTGACGCACTCTCGTCGGGCTTGGCAACCGAAATGGAACATCGTCCAATCTACTCTCGAGCGCGTCTTCCGTGTAGCGCCGCTGTTCCGTTGACAGGAAGTCCAGGTCTTTGTAGCGGGGGTCCAATAGAGCGGCAAGGACTAGGGTGGATGTGGCGGTGGCATCGTTCGAAGGTCGGAAGCGGCGACGAAGCTCAGCAGCAATAACACCCTTCACTTCCTTGACGACATGGGAATCAGCTTCGCATGCACGGACGGTCCACTCGCCGTCCTTCAACGACAGGTGCTGGTCGGCCTTCCGGGTAACCCGAGTGTCCAGCATGAGGTCGGACAGGACGCGGCGTTGCTCGTTCAGCCGGGCCAGTATAGCATGCGTGATGTTCCATCGGGTTGTAACATCCTGCACCAGCTCGTGTTTAGGCACCTTTAGAGTAGCTTGGCGCTTGCGCATTTCGGCCGTCAATGTAGTCGAGTGTTTGGTGTGCCCGACCAGCTTACGACATCTGGAGACGACAGTGTTGACATCCGGGAGAGCAAATGCCGGCTTGATGGCCAGCTGCAGTGTTTGCCCAAAGCACCCAGAACACAAATCATGTTTAAGACCAGAAACGGTAAACTTTTTCATTGATTGCTGTTTTCTGCTTTCACTTTGAGAACTCGGATGCTTAGCCTTCACGTGATTCCAGAGATTAGTCGTCGTGCCCATGTACGAAAACCTCACACTGCATAGTTTGCACGTGACAGATTTCTTGTCAACAGAGCGGGTGAAAAAAGTCCATACTTCAGATGTGGCTGGCATCTTTTACGTTGTTAAGAAATACAAATCTAATATATAATAATAATAAGTTTAACTTATAATGTTTTGCGAACATATATTCTGAAGGAATGAAGTGGTATCTACTTTCAGCGTATAATATCAATCACCGATTTGAGCAATATTGCTCAGCTTAATTGGCAGGCAAACTGACAAGAGGGTGTGAAGGCCGCTTCCTTAAATTCTTAATTGGCATGGTCATTTAAAAGAACTGAAAATCATTTTACAATTATGGACACTGTTTATAGTACCCTACGATCGATCCCTAATTGACACATGACGCACACTCGATTGTCATCTCGTTAACGCCTCAGGCACAAGATGCGTATTGTTGTAAAAACAAGACAATATAATTTTAAACACAACAACTGCCCTAAAGACTCAAGGTTTATATCATTATTTTTTGAAAAAAATAATCGAATATTCGAATACCGATTTTAACATTCGAATACTAAACGTTTGATCGAATATTCGAATATTCGAATATTCGTTTGCATCCCTAATATATATATATATATATATATATATATATATATATATCAATATAAGCGTGTAAGCTAAGCTAACCCAGCAGTACGCATTTCAGAAGAAAGGAACCCAATGCCATCTTTTGGTTAGTTTGGAAAACCATTAATATGTTACTATTTTGAATAGTTGCGATGAAAATATGTGTAATTGTCTAACATTTAGAAAGTTTTGCTAACGTAAATGTAAAGCCAATCAATAAGCTTTAATTGTGTATAAGTTGCCTTGCACCTATGTTTACACTGTAGGCTTGTTCATGTTCGAGATTCATTCAAAAATACAGTCGATTTTATACCATTGCCATAATAAGTTTTTTTTTTATATATTTAATAAACACATCGAGCAATGCCCTTTATCAGTATTTAAAACAAAACGCAGCATTGACATTAAGATCGGTTTTCTTATGAGAAGACCCGCCACTGTCTATAAATGGGTAACCCGGTAAAATGGAGGTCACGTTTAACAATACATAAAATGACAAGCTTTATGGCCAGTAACATAATATGGCTTAATCCCTAAGCGGGCCCGACGCTGGTTAATGTAACCATACCATCGCTCAAAGTTAAAATTTGGAGTAATTGTTGAACATTCCTTCTCATTTAAAAACAAACTATGCAATCGGTGATGCCGGCTTTATAACTGATTTGTAAGCACATTACAGTAATTTGCTAACAATACAAGGTACCTTAAATAAGTTCTGAAGAGCGAACAATGATCATCATTTGCAAGAAAACCCATGACATAAACCAAACGTCAAGCGTTGTTCTGCTTAGTACATCCAGATGTCCGGTAAGCATACCCACTTCTCACTAAGGCATCTCTCTGTCGTATTTAGGCTTGGTCGTAATTAAGAAAGGTTTGTGTTCACAGTTGAGTGTTCTCTAGTCACTTCGGTTGCCCGCAGGACTTGACATTTACGCAACAACTTGCAAACGATAGTTAACGTTACTCAACATCATTAATTTACAGTTTAATCAATGTCAACCATAATCGTCTATGCGCGCGAGCGTTTAAACAATAATATTGCAAACGTAACACATTTCTGCATGGACTCATTTTTACCATTTCAGTATAGGTTGTTAAATTCTGTTTTTCATTTCAATTGAGAAAGGCAGAGACGTAACTAGTTTTAATGACACTTGTTTCCAGTAAATAATTATAGGTTCGAGAAAACTTGTCTGTACACTGTTTGTATTTAACTATTGTCTTTCTCAAGCCCGTCTTTTAATATTCGGTCAATACATATTTTATTAATAATATAATTGATTTTCGCAAGTCTAACTTAGCCTACAATGATTTCTGTATTTATATATCTTAGATTGTGTAGCTTTTTCTTATTGCGATCATCTAATTAACATATAATTTCAAAACATGATTTGAAAGTTATTCTAATATAATACAATACTTTTTGTTCAGCGCATACTTCATGTTCGCCTCCATACTATTCTAAATCAGATAAAGAACAAAGCAGATGCTCGGCCACGCAATAACAATCAATGGTACAATAACAGCATGCCCTGTGAAGAAATATAATATGTTTGCCATTCCCACTCACTCACTTTATTAAGTAAGAATATAGCTCAGTTGAGGTGAACATTATTTTATCTTAGTAATTAATACCAACAGCTACGTCATTGTATTCTTTGTTCTGTTTGACAACTGATATAACTTATTGATACAGAATAATAGCTTGAAACAAATCAAATCGTTTGGTCTTTTCACAAAAGAATTTGACATATCATTAAACGCTAATTAAGTTGCAGTTATGTATGTCTTTATTTTATTCAAATATGCCCTTAAGATCAATTATGGAATGTGCATATTCCTAAAGTCAAATGTATAGTGTTATATTACATAACTACCGCAATGTTTAATGTACAATGGGATCCCTGATTTACGTATAGATACGGTATTTTAGCTATATGATATATTAAGGATAAAAATATCAGGTATCCCTTGAAATCCGAATTACCTTACATGTCGGTATATAAATTATCACTTTAAATATCTTGATTATATTTAGATCAGCAGTACTATAAATAGTGCTTAGCAGGTTTAATATCGTATTTATATTACTAAAAGGGTGACAATGTTAATTTGAGATCAACTCTTACGTTATGTCTTATCAAAGTAGGACTTGATGGTTTCTTTTCAAGGCCGTTGAGCCTGTGTTATCAATAACCAAACATATCATTTTGGTCACTGTGTCAAAGGTTAGTGGATAATAATTCTTCCCTATGTCTAAATAATCGGAAATGACACTATTTGTTGCAATGGAGTAGGTTTAGATGATTCTGATACCTACACATCTACACAAATACCAATGATCGAACACAACAAAAACAGATTGTACAATCAGATTGTACTAGTCAGGGACTGTCTTACAGATTTTATATCGACGACAATTACTAAATCATTCTGATATCCTCATTACCTTAATGCGAGTATACAGGGTAAAAGAATTGCGTTGTGCATATTATGGGAAAAGTAGCTTTGAAAATCAATTAGGCAATAAGGCAGGCGATACAGATATACGTGTATACAATTTCATATGATTACAATGGCAGCTTATCTAGCTGGGTCACTTGACCAAATAACACACAATTTTTTTTTATTAAAGCCAAACCGCATATGTATATTGTTTTATTCTATAGTTGGCATGTTCGACCTTATAGCAACGGATTTAATTATTGGACTACCTTCATATATCGCAAAGGTAGTACTTAATCCGGCAATGCGTGTAATAAAACTTAGTCACCTAATACATGTCAGATTATTTAAAATTTAATGTTATTAAGTTGTCTTTCACTTCGTTGAATTGAACCCCATTAATGAGGCGATTGAGATAAATTGAATATTATTTTTTGGCGCAGTTGCACATCAATTAAAAGCAATTGTTTAAATAATTTCAGTTAAAATTAATGAAGGTGCTCGCGCTAATTTGCAAATGCGTTACATGATAAGTGCTGGTTAAGCTACTGGAATTTTGTCATATGTTTGCCAAGTTGAGCAAATTTTTAGAAAGTATTAATGGTTTAATTCTTATTAACAACATCCAAGTTAAGCCAATTTATTAGTGAGGCCCTTTATAGCTGCTATATTTTAATACTTTTGTTTAGAAGTAACATATCTGGTTTCAGCATAGTTTTAAATTAAAAATGCTCTATGTAGGTGCACATCTATGTATGCATGTTTTGTTTCTTATCTTAACCCCTCGTTATGGTATAGGGTCATCGCGCATTAAAAGCAATATTGAGTTTCGCAAATCTCACTTAGTCTACATTGGTTTAAATTTCGTCAAATATATTCAAAACACTTCTTATTCCTTTGTATTTACCGTGGCTAGCGTTTTCTTAAGCAAACAGTGATTTGGCTATTTTCTAATTATTAGATTATACTATGGCATACAATTGTATCGATTTCAGAGTCATTTGCAAAAAATACAATACTCTTTGTTGGTGCATTATTCTTATGCGTATCTATACTATCTTCAATGAGACAAAGAACAATGGACAGAAGCTTGAATGCTCAATATCAGTTACTTAAACAATAAGAAAATGACTTATGGAGAAATATGATTTGTTTTTTCATTTTTGATTGCAAAGCAGACTTATTTAAGCAGTTAACATTTCGTTTAGGTGTTATTCACTATATTCCTTTTCTCTTCATAATAAATACACCATGAAGTAATAGAAAATAATAGCTACGTTATGCTTTTCTTTAAACTTTTTGCATCTAATGACATAGGTATAAATACAAATTGCGTCTTTACATGGAGTGTTTGAATAATAATGACCGAAACTGATTCATATATTTCATTATCACCATCTTCATCATCATCATCATCATCATCATCATCATCATCATCATCATCATCATCATCATCATCATCATCATCATCATCATCATCATCATCATCATCATCATCATCATCATCATCATCATCATCATCATCATCATCATCATCATCAGCACCATCATCATTATCAGCATCATCATCATTATCATCATCATCATCATCATCATCATCATCATCATCATCATCATCATCATCATCATCATCGTCGTCGTCGTCGTCGTCATCATCATCATCATCATCATCATCATCATCATCATCATCATCATCATCATCATCATCATCATCATCATCATCATCATCATCATCATCATCATCATCATCATCATCATCATCATCATCATCATCATCATCATCATCATCATCATCATCATCATCATCATCATCATCATCATCATCATCATCATCATCATCATCAGCAGCAGCAGCAGCAGCAGCAGCAGCAGCAACAACAGCAGCAGCAGCAGCAGCAGCAGCGTCATCACCAACAACATCATCATCATCATCATCATTATCAGCATCATTATTATCATCAACACCACCACCAGCACCACCACCACAATCATCATCATCATCATCATCATAATCATCATCATGATAATTGCGTTTGAATGTTCTTTTCTATCGGTGTTATTAACGAAATAACAGAGAGTTATACGTGTTTTTAACTATGAAATTTTATGCTTTGAAAAAAGTTGTATGCTTCTGAAGCCAGTACATTATTTTACTATAAGATACTAACGCTTTTCTTTAAATCATATACAAAGGATCAAATAGGTGAAATACATTATTAGGAAAATATATTAAGAAGAGCTGTTATGAAGTTTTTTAGGCTAAATTTCCTCGATATATTAGTCATGATTATTGTCTTGCTAGCATTATTAAAGGGAATTATCAGCGAATTCCGTCGGGAGTCCTGGTCGGGGTTTATAATGATCTTATATGATGTATTATAACATGACACTTCAAGTTTTTTTGTTTTACATTTTACCTCTTATCACTTTATATCATTTATTTATAAAGTTATTAAAGTCTATAAACGACTACAGATTTTAACAAAACATATGCATTTAAAGTATGCTTTTTATGGACATGTTTGTTATAGGACAATAGAATGGTACTGACTGTTACTTTGTGTATGGCTAAAAGGCCGAAAACTGTCCTTTATTGCTGAGAAAAAAACTGTTTTTTGACTGACGTAATGGGAAGTTTGAGGCGTTTCCATAACTTAAAACATGAAAACAGCAAGATCCAAATCAGGAATTTCACTACGTTATTAGTCAACTTATTGGATATTGTCAAAACCATTAAACACATACTTATTATGTGAATCGCTTAGGCAAATCAACATTATTTTGCGCTAATATACATATTACATGTTTATTATTATTTTGGTTTTTATTTTTAATTATCTTCCTTAAAATAAAACTTTTACGGATAAATAACAACTGCCAGTTTTTATCATTGTAAAGTACTCTTTTCATACGGATACTTTGTGTGTTGGTTTGTTTTCTCCTCTTTTAGGGCAGACAACAATTAAACATTTTCCTTTTCCCTTAGGGCTGCGCATACCTCAGGCACATTGTTATTACAACCTTAATCGGAGTTTATGAAGAAAAGTATTTTTCGCATATTTATTTATTTATTAAACGTTAATAAAAAGAGTTTCAAAGTCACTTTTCTTCGAAAAAGTGCATATTTTATGCATTTTTGTTAGAGTTTACAAGAACAAATTTGTCAGCAGACGTATGTTTTTTACAATATGTTGATCTCTTCATCTATTTTAATTTCTACTGACTGTTCGGTACTCGAACAATAAATACAAATATTGCAACTGTCGGACAGTAATTTCTTCAAATAGTAGAAAGTTAGTAGAAATAAGGTACGAAACGCAGTCCATTAACCCAAAGAGTGTTAAAAAGAACAATAGATGAGGTCAAAAACATGTTTTAAATAGAACGGAACTCTTAACAATGCTGAGCTTGTAATCGAAAACGTTTTTTCCTTCAAAACTATTTATAAGCACCTTTATTGATTTTTTTCAGGGTTTTCTACCGATCATGTGTAGCCTTTTATAAAAAAGATCGCAAGTAATAACTACACTGCATTTTGTATTCCAATATAAAGCTACAAAACCAACGCCTAAACCATAAGGTCACCAGGACTTGGTGGATAGTTTGACCTCTTAGGAATACATTGACAGAATTACGTGATAATGACAATCAACCAATCACTCAACAACAAAGTCGAAATTATTTAACTAGACCACCCCCTGTATGGAAAATGACAGGTGAATTTTTTAGTTTAAAAAATTATACTGAAATTGACTGAGTATATTCCAGATTAACTGTAAGGTATGATTAACACTTGGATCATGGATCGACGTAAAATTACGCTAGTTTAAGCGACACGTAATTACTATCTCGATTATTCTGTTTGGATAAGCAGGACTGTATAAAGTGTTTATCTAGTTTAATATAAAATTTTCCTGTTCGCATTTTCTACTGAAATGTTACTGTGTTAACTTTCGTCAATGACTTTGATCCGTTGTTATTGACAAACACTTGTTCTTGATCATCTGATGAAGTCAGTGAGAAAGCCTCCCCCTCCTCCAAGTTTCCAAATATATTTAACATCACTCATGTCATAAGTATATGACAAGAAGAGCATGAGAACATATACAATAAAACGTAATGAGGCATTACAAAATATACTGGACATAATAATACAGATTTTCTAAATATGAATATGTGTTATGTTCTTGAAACTTTAATATGAAAGCTATATAAACATATGTGTAGGAGACCATAGTGTTATATTCTTATACTAAATTTGTTAACACTACGCTTGATGAATTTACATAATTTTATTGATTTTAAATCATCATTGGGATTGATATAAATATATTTTTTTTTAAATTTCAAAACATAAGGATATCGGTATAATTTTCTGTCAATAAATTTTATTTTATATCTGGCAAAATGCTACATTCTAATATATAATGAAATGCATCACCAATACTATTTTAATCACAAAATTCGCGTTTTCTATCATTCAGTTCTATATTGTTTCAGCTTCCTGATTCAATTGGTAGACTATTATTTCTTGTTCTGAATTTTACTTAATATTTCTAAAACTAAGCAGGTGTTTTAACTAAATACTCTTCGAATTTACAGTCTATAGCTTCAACATTTTCTTGAGGTAATTAAAGTAGAATACCACTCGTTTTTAAATAGAGCAGCTAATTTAATTTTAACGGACCTTTTAAACCTCATTGGAAACTTATGACTTTCCCAAATACTTTTCATATCACATTTAACAAACATATTTCGTATATGTTTTATCCATTTAAATTCCTTGTTTCTAATTTAATTTTCATACATATATCTACTTAGCATACGATAATATACAGATACTGGAAGTTTTGTACAGGTAATGACTATAAAAAAGAACCACTTCTACCAAATATCACTCCTAAATATTTATATTCAGACACTACATCAATATTATCATAACAATGATTGAACTTGTATCTAGGCAATCTAACTAGTCTGGAAAAAATAAGATTTTTTGAGGTATTAACTATCAGTCTATTTTCGTAGCAATAATGTTCATATACATGTAGAGCATTAAACACAGAAGAAGCCATATAATTTTGCAATGAAAGGCAATTTTGGATGATTTTGTTACCTTCTCATATTGTTGGAAAAACCTTCTTATTCGCTCTCTCATTTACTCTCTCATTTACTCACTCACTCACTCACTCACTCACTCACTCACTCACTCACTCACTCACTCACTCACTCACTCACTCACTCACTCACTCACTCACTCACTCACTCACTCACTCACTCACTCACTCACTCACTCACTCACTCACTCACTCACTCACTCACTCACTCACTCACTCACTCACTCACTCACTCACTCACTCACTCACTCACTCACTCACTCACTCACTCACTCACTCACTCACTCACTCACTCACTCACTCACTCACTCACTCACTCACTCACTCACTCACTCACTCACTCACTCACTCACTCACTCACTCACTCACTCACTCACTCACTCACTCACTCACTCACTCACTCACTCACTCACTCACTCACTCACTCACTCACTCACTCACTCACTCACTCACTCACTCACTCACTCACTCACTCACTCACTCACTCACTCACTCACTCACTCACTCACTCACTCACTCACTCACTCACTCACTCACTCACTCACTCACTCACTCACTCACTCACTCACTCACTCACTCACTCACTCACTCACTCACTCACTCACTCACTCACTCACTCACTCACTCACTCACTCACTCACTCACTCACTCACTCACTCACTCACTCACTCACTCACTCACTCACTCACTCACTCACTCACTCACTCACTCACTCACTCACTCACTCACTCACTCACTCACTCACTCACTCACTCACTCACTCACTCACTCACTCACTCACTCACTCACTCACTCACTCACTCACTCACTCACTCACTCACTCACTCACTCACTCACTCACTCACTCACTCACTCACTCACTCACTCACTCACTCACTCACTCACTCACTCACTCACTCACTCACTCACTCACTCACTCACTCACTCACTCACTCACTCACTCACTCACTCACTCACTCACTCACTCACTCACTCACTCACTCACTCACTCACTCACTCACTCACTCACTCACTCACTCACTCACTCACTCACTCACTCACTCACTCACTCACTCACTCACTCACTCACTCACTCACTCACTCACTCACTCACTCACTCACTCACTCACTCACTCACTCACTCACTCACTCACTCACTCACTCACTCACTCACTCACTCACTCACTCACTCACTCACTCACTCACTCACTCACTCACTCACTCACTCACTCACTCACTCACTCACTCACTCACCAACCCACCTACCATATTGATTCGGTAAATCCCATGAGCAGCATAATTAAATGTCCATTATAGCAAGGGTGGTATTCAGATTCATCTGAACTTGTATAGTTGCGTGTTATTCTATTATGCCTTTACAATTTTAAGAGAATGTGAGCGCACTTGTAGCATACAAAATACTCCTTCAATAACGACCATTGCAAAGAAAGTATAACAACCTTTTTACCAATGGCCACATAATGACCAATTATCCGTAACAGTACTTTATGGAATCAAAAATCATAACAATGTTCATAAGCACATGACTTAAATAGGCAGGGATGGATATGTTTTACCTTTTGCGAAATACATAGCAACACAGAGGAAAATAACTCAGATTACGAAGAAGTTGGTGTATGAACGCCAATATAAGTTTGCAAAATATGAGGTATATATAAATTGATAATGATAAATGATGTATGTTTTTCAATTTAGCATGCAATTCTTCTGGGTATATTTCGACTTTTTAACTAACTTCACTGCTAGAACAGTGCAGGCATAAGGGAGATAACCGCTCTGAATTAATTATGTATTATATTTCTGAATTCCCTACCCTGTAGTATATTTTTTAAAGTATTATTATTCAATCTTGCGACAATGAGGTCAAACCTAGAACTGCAAGAAATATTCCAGTTTATAGGAGTTCTCCCGTTAATATCTGTGTTTTTACATGTGTTTTACTGCTAATATACGCATATTATTACATACTCTTACATAAACTGATTTTTTTAAAACAAACTTTATTCCAGGTATGTTTTACGAGCTGATTTGCATTGAAATCTGGTAGATTTTAGTATGATGTTGAACTCCACATTGACTGAGTGGATTTTTTGTGGTAAATAACAAAAGCCTTCAGCAAAAGCACAAGAATAAAAAAGTCTATATGAATAATTATGAAATGATAAAATTGTAGAAACATCTGTTACTCAAAATCTTACTTACAAATGAAATAAACACCTTTTGAACTTACACACAAAAACATTGCAATACAGAGGAAAATGACACAGCATACCTAGAAGTTAGAGTATGAACGAAAATATACGTATGCTAAATCTGAGGAATATATTAATGGATACTGATTGAGGATATATGTTCTTCCATCTTACATACAATGCCAATTTGCATAGCTCGCCTTAGCAAATGCAGTGTTTAAACTATGTTCCTTTGATTTTTACATCTTAATACGTACAGGAGGTAAAACAAAATAAGATAAATTATAACAAATATAACTACATTTGAATGCTGTCTAAGAAAATGATAAGTAAAAAGAGAAAGAACAGTCTCTCATGAATGAAGCGTCTTTGGCTGGCATAAGATGTAGTACTGTAAACAACCTTGAAGATGACCCGATATCCTCAAGACGCGGGCGCGGACGCCAACGTTCATCTCAGTCGAAAACAGTCTTATATTGCTCAATGTATTGATTATGAGGGTGTTAGTTAAAGCGGTATGGTAAAAGTGATCACGTACATGCTTATTTTTAATTTATGTCTGTATACCTTATAATTACCGTTTTAATCACATTTGCAAAAAAATAAACGGTCATTTGACAGTGGTCTGTTGTAATTTGCAGAAACCAACTACTGTCCGATTGAAAGGCTCTGTTTGTGAACGACTTGCTTCAAGACCGGTAATGAACGTTACTTTTATATTATGTTCTTGTTTTTGTATGTTTTTTGGTGTTGTTTTTGCTTTTGTTGTTTTCAGAAGTCAGCATAACTTTCGATATATTATGAGTAGCGTAAATCCATGATGTTGCCTGTTCATTATTAAAATTAGAATACACTTACAAACCATAAACATACACAATCACTTTGTAAATAGCAAACATTCAAAACAAATACCACTTTTATAAATATCAACATCGATATGCTTTTATTGCTTTCAGTTCAAAAGTTTTGACATAAAATGGCCAGCAGAGCATTATCTGGTTGGTATGTATACTTGCGTGCATTTTTATATTGATCTGACAGGTTAAGACAGCTATTATATTGAGTAAAAAGACTGAGTAACAGAACAAATATATTCAGATCATTTCTAAGTCTAAATAAAGTGGTCCCGTTTATGGCAATACATATTTTTATATATTCCTTTATCATTATACCCAGAACATTTGTCTCTTGCTCTTCGTTCAATATGTTGCCAATCTCGTTAGATTAAACAGTTTTTCTTATCAGAAGTAAACCTGATTTCATTTATCTTCTGTCGATGGTAGGAAAAAGTGACCTCGTATAAAATACAAATTAAACAGTCATTAAAAGACAACTGTTGAATCAAACGGAGTCAACAATTGGCTACAGTTACTAACATTACGAAAGTGTTTTTTCTGCTGCTATGGAAGGAGTTGAAGGTCACTAACAATGACGCCATCGAAAGTGATTAAAATTGACAGTGCGCTCAAAATTGTGATGATATCGTCTTGTTGTTTGTCTTAAACGAGATAACTTGGATATTTTTATTGTATTTCTGTTTTATTTATTTAACTATTTTATCCAAACTGAATTTAGTCGGAAAAAACTAACACAACAATTACTTATTTAGCGTTATAGGTCAATATTTTCATTTCTTTAAAAACAAACATCATTATACATGGTGCAAGAGCATTGAACAACATCGTGATACAGTTTTTGTCAATGAGTGTGTTATATTATGGTCGACTATATATGACGAATTAGTTCATACCGCTAGGCTTATTTTCTACAAATCTTAATAAGTTTGTGTCCAAAAAAACAAACAAAACGATTTCTTATTCAGCGATAGCGATTGGTTATGATGATATATATCACCATACACAATATCGAACACATTTAAATGCTTCATTTGCAATATTCTCTTAAAACCAAAATGCAAATTAAACATTTGTGCAATAATTAGCCATTACTTATTTCAACAAACTTGATGTTATTGAACTAAAAAGGAGAGCTCAATACATAATTCGTCCATTACCAAATTCGTTTCCTTACCAAAGTTAATGTTTTATAAATATGAATAGATTTGCACTTTGATTTTGATGCACATAGTGCATGCCCTTGTACATCACTAGTGTATTATATCCGCTTCACTGGTCTAACTTGAGAACTATATAATGTTTGATTCTTTTTGTCTTTACAGGATGGGTAAAGAATCAACTCAACGGTAAGTGTTGTTTATATTTCAAATAAATACGTTCAATATAAAAAAAATATCATATTACTCATTTTTTATGGTTTGAATATTTTTGTGGAATATGTTTATTCTTGAAATGAATATTAGTTTGATGATGCTTTTCTTAAATATCAATATATAATCCCTTACTTTACATTATTTTTGCGTGATGCACTATTGCTTGTGATTCATATTTCATAGGGACGTAATATGTCACGTGTATGTGTTAGCATGTGCCAACAAATAACATACAATAAAAATTAATAGTAGTTTTTCAGAAGAGCGCGCAAAAGTGTATGCGAACATAACGTCATTTCGGTAATGACGTAGTTAGATTTGAGTACCAGCCATCCGGACGCTGACGTTTGATTTGAAAGTGTAAGCGGGCTAAAGTTTCAAAACAATGAAATGTTATCTATTTCACTGACAATTCACCATATATTACCGAGAAACATACTTACAGCGATATTCTCTTTTGTTGAGCACGTGCCAACACAACACATTTTCAAGACGGAATGACACACTACCTGTACCTGTACATGTACATCTTCTCGTAGTCATATCGACATGGTGTAACATGGCTACTAAAATGATGCATTTTTTTTCCGTTTTCAGAGTTGCGGTGGAAAATGTTGAGTAAGTGTTGCGTTTCTTCAAACCATAACGTTGAGAACATAGTAACGTATTTGACAAAAATATATATATTAAATGTGCACTTGACGACTATAACAACGGATATTAAACAGTATGCGATCTAGAATTTGTCTTCATTGTAGCTGTACAATTGCATAAAGCGAACCTGACATTTCATATTCTGGTGATGATCTGTTAGCTTAGGAAAGTACTTGAACATCGAATTAAATATTTCATGATGATCGGGATCTATAACAGTTTTTTTCCAGGTAGACACATTTAAGCTTATTTTGCAATATCCATTTCTTTTTTACACCATGAACTTTGTTTGGATAAGAGAAGTGAAAGTTTTGAGACTCCCACGGACGCTTCCATCATTGTGCGAATTCTAAGCATGTTAATTAGGCCCATCGCATAATGTAATATCAACAATGAATATAAATTCAACATTTAAAAAAAAAAAAAAAATGAAAGTGTAAGCGAATATAATATAATGTTTTCAGCAGTTTATTTTGCTTGAACATTGTTGGTCTCTTTTAAAACAGGAATTTAAACAATAATTTATATCGGATAAACGTTTCATTGATTTTTCAAAATAAACAGATGGTCAATTCGTTGGTCGTTCATCTCAACCCAGACAAATCAAGAGTAATACTTCACCATGTCGTGCACATGTTATTGATTATTCTATGTATATCATCAGGCATACCATCCTTAAATCAGATGCCCTAACATTCTAACGGCCAATGAAAACTATATTCATGTAATGTCGGCTGAGTGATTATTTTAA
Source organism: Mya arenaria (assembly GCF_026914265.1). Lineage (NCBI taxonomy): Eukaryota > Metazoa > Mollusca > Bivalvia > Myida > Myidae > Mya > Mya arenaria. Next base: position 18,796,532 of record NC_069137.1, read on the forward strand.
AGCAGGGCATCAGTTTGTCCGTATTTATGTAGCTATATAACTTTGGCAACATGTCTTGGTTTGGAGTAAATGTATGATACGGAAACTAATTTGAAAAGTGATATGCACATAAAAAAGAAATCAAAGAAAGCAATTAAGCTTATAAGATGGAGAATGAAATATCCACGTAATGTCAGGAACATATAATTAGACATTAATTCTTAACTGCACGACTGCATTTTCTTTGATCATACAATTCAAATAAGATACTTAAAATGATCAATAGTTATCAGGTGTTATGGTGTTTAAACGCCTTTGTTACAGTATTATTACAAAGCATTGATGGAATTTAGATTTCTTAAATATTCTTTTATTAAAATTTATCAAAATTGTTCTGCCAGGATATTTACCTTTACAGATATATTATCGGTAAATATGCTAGATCATTGGTAATAGACGTTCAATACATATACATATACACATGTTTTTTTATATTATGTCATCAATATTTAGTTTTGAGAAAATATCACTTCACACTTGGTATGTAGGTCAAGGTCAAAGATAAAACGTTTTGTTATTTACTAGTTCGTACGTCATTTTCATCTCAAGTCGAAAAGTATAAATTGCATGTCTATGGTCGAAATTTCTCAGCTACGACCACAATGAGAGAGACAAGCACTTTTTCCTAGTTGTAACTAGTATTTAAGAATTGAAACCATGATCGATTATCGGCATAATTCGGAAAAGTCATTATGTCAGTGTTCGTCTTTATAATAGAAACATAATCTATTAAAACGTAACAAACGGTGTACAAACAAGGTAACATATTTCACTTTGATTATGTGTTTGAATGCATTTTGAGCACTTTAATTTTGATAATTATGTAGCAAGAAATACAATTTGAGGTAGAGTAGCAATGTTTGAATAAAATAAACATTAAAAGTAACGAAATATACATCGTATATATTATCTTACTGTAAGCGATAATCGATCATTCGATACGCGAACAATTATCGCCTATGTAAGAGGTAACACTCGATTGTCAACAATAAACAATAATCGATGTACTTATAATGTTAAGAACGTATTGACACATAACTTCATTAATTTCATTTAACCTTTTTTCCGTGTACATTTACATAACCAGTTTATCATATACACTCCGCTTGTTTTAATATTGATATTTGTTTTATTCTTTTAGGAATATGAACGAATATAGACGGTATGTATTATGTTTCTTTAACGTTAAATATATCGCAACCTACTTCATTGTGCTATTTTTTTACATTTCAACGGCAATGACAATGTAGCCAAAACATGACGTTGAACACTTTAATTGTATATTTCAGTTTCAGATCTACTTAAGCTTTAAAAACCAACGCATGATAAATGTACCCCAAAAATAAAGTTACGGATATAGCATACTCCCTTTTTCTTGAAATGTGCTTACGTTTCAATAAAAATATAGTAATTAGACAGAGAATGCACACTCAAATTATTTTCCCAAAAAATAAGATGCTTTCAATAGCACCTACCTCACGTTCAGAATAGTTTATTGTTTGTATTGCCTCAAACAAAATCATAATGGAATGGAGTATTATCAAGTTTTATGAACGAATAATAATAGGGTTTGGTATGTACTTTCTGAACATTTTCGTACTAAATTATTGGGGAAGGGGACGGGTAATGGTCGCCAACAGTATGGTACCTCATATTGCACTACATTATGTGGGGGACACGTATTGATGGCCAACAATCTGCTTCATCATATTGCACTAAATTATGGGGGAGGGGATGTGTATTGGTGGCCAACAGTATGCTACCTAATATTGTTCTACATTATGTGGGCGACACGTATTGATGGCCAACAATCTGCTTCATCATATTGCACTAAATTATGGGGGAGGGGCGTGTATTGTGTCCCTCAGCCTTTTATATCATATTGTTCTATATTTGGGGGAAGGGTGACTGGTATTGGTGGCACACAGTCGGTAACATTGTATTTTATTACATTATGGGGGTTAAGGAAGGCTATGGTGGTCCAAACAGAGTATTGTACTAAATTATTGGAGATGGGGAACGGCTCTTAGTGGTCCACAGTTTATTACACTATATTGTACTCCTTTAGAGGGAACGGTTATTGAGCCTAGAGTCTGTTACATCAAATAGGGTCACACAGTAGTTTACAAGATATTACAAACCTTATTTTGGATCTTATAATGGCGGGGTTGGGATATTATAATGGCGGGGGTGGGAGGACAATAATGGCGGGGGGAGGGCGGTAATTGGGGGCCCATAGCCTCTAACATCATATTGTTTTAAATTACGGGGAACTTGGAACGGTTATTGGTGGTTATTGGGAGTGTGTATTGTCGGCCCAAAGTCTATTACATCATAATGCACTTAGATATTTGGGTGGGTGGGGGTATTAGTGGTCCACATAATGTAACATCATATTGTTCTCACGTATTTGGAGAGGGGACGGCTATTGGTGGCCCAAAGTCTGTTTCTTCTTATAATACTATATTTTTGGTAAGAAGGACGGCTATTGGTGGCTCACAGTCGGTTACATCATATTGTACTACATTATTGGGGGACGGGTATTGGGGCCAACAGTATTTTACATCCTTTTGTACTAAATTACAGGAGAGAAGAGCGGGTATTGGAGTAACAGTTTGTTACATCATTTTGTACTTAATTATGGGGCAGGGGAACAGGTATTTCGGCCACGAGTTTGTTACATCATAGTGTACCTAATTATGCAGTCGGGAAGGGCATTGGTGACCCACAGTCTGTTACATCATATTCTTCAGGATAATGGTTGGTGGAGAACGGGTATTTGTGGTCCACCGTAGGATCCATCATATTGTTCTCCATCATGGGTCGGGAGGGACGGGTTTTGGACCTAAAGTCTGTAACATTGTATTGAACTACATTATGGGGGTGGGGTTAAGGGTATTTGGGCTAACAGTCTTTTACCTTTATTTGAGAGGGGGTGGGTGTAATGATGGACCACAGTATGTTACATCAATCGTACTGAATTATAGGAAAAGGGGAATGGGTATTGGTGGCTCTTTGTTTGTTACCTCATAGTGTTATATATTATGAAGGACGATGGAAGGGTATTAAGGCAAATAGTATATTATCTTTTTTGGGAAGAACGGGTCGTACCTCATAGTGGATAGTACATTATGGAGGACGGTGGAAGGGTATTAAGGCCAATAATCTATTATCTTTTTTGGGAGAGGGGCGGTGTGGACCGCAGTATGGAACATCATGTTGAACTGTATTATGGAGGAGGGGGGACGGGTTTTGGTAGCCCGCAGCATGTTACCTTATATTGTACTAAACCATGGGAGAAAAGGAACTGGTGTCGGTAGCCAACATTTTGTTACGTTATGAGGGTTATTGAGGCCCACAGTCTGTTACGTCATGTTATACTTAAGTTTGGGGTTGTGGGACGCGTATTGATAGGCCACAGTTGTTGTATCATATAGTTTTAAAATTATGAGGGAGGGGGGACGTATTTTTATTGCAAAAAAGCTGTTGCATTGTACTATTTGTTTGGAGAAGAGGGACGGTTATTGGGGCCCATACTATGTGACCTCATAATGAACAGCAATATGTGAGGGGGGGGGGGGTGGCAAAACTAGGGTTGCATAGTCTGTAATATTATAGTGTTCTAAATAATTTGGGATGCTGGTGTGTATTGGTTCGTACAGTATGTTTCATCAGGTTAAACTAGATAATGAGGGAGTTGGATCGATTATTGCTGGTCCACAGTCTGTATCGTCATATTGTTTTAAACTATGGGGGAGGAGGGACAGGTTTTAGGTTTGTTACATCAAAGAAGGGCATCGGGGCCAATATTCTATTTCTTTTTGGGAGGGGGGGGGAGAGTAACGATGGCCCACAGTAAGTAGTAACATGTCGTCTTTAATTTCGAGGTAGATAGACGGGTATTGGTGGCCCTTAGTATGTTTCCTCATATTGTACCTTATTATTGGAGAGGAGAAACGGGTATTGGTTGTCCACTGAATGTTACATCATACAGTAGTGTACTACATAATGCGGTAGGGGACACGAGAATTGGTGGCCATCAGTATGTAAACTTCATATCATACTAAATAATTGGGGAGGGGGACGGGTATTTGGGCCCACAATATGTTATCTCTTTATGTTCTACATTATATGAGTGGGGTATTGGGGCACCTAGTCAGTTACATCATATTTCACTACCTTTTTGATAAGGGGGCGAGTATTGGTATGCTAAGTGTAACATCATATTATACTTAATTATGACGGAAGGGGGCGGGTATTGGGGCACACAGTACGTTACAACATGTTGTTCTACATTATCGGGCAGTAGGGACGGGTATCTGTTATCAAACGTATGTTACATAATATTGTACAACATTATGGGGAAAGGGGACGGGTATTGGTGGCCCACAGTCTGTTGCATCATATTGTACTACATTATGGGGAAGAGATATGGGTATCGGCGTGCAGTATGTTACATCATATTGTACTGCATTATAGGTGAGGGTGACGGGTATTTGGGCTAAAAGTATGTAAAATCATTTGTTTTAAGTATGGAGGAGTTTGGACAGTTATTGGCTCCCACAGTATGTTACATCATGTTTTACTAAAGTATGGGGGAGGTGGGGCAGGTATTGGAAACCCACAGTCTATTACCTCACACTGTACTAAATTTTTTGGGGAGAGAACGGGTATAGGTGTCAAACAGCTTGTTACTATTTGGGGAGGGGGACGGGTGTTAGAGCCTACAGTATGTTACATTATGCGGGAAGGGGAGACGGGTGTAGGGGTCAACAGTCCGTTACAATCATATTGCTAAATCTAGTTTTTTAAAACTTATGAAAATTATATCAGTCTGTCAAACTCATCCGAGTAAAATGACCTGTCATTTTAGATGTCCTGCCTATACCGACAAGTCATGTATGATTTAGAGATGATCTAATGTATGTCTATATATATTTGTTTATAATTTATTTCTTGACACTTTAATATGTATTGTTTTACACTTTTCTGTGTCATTTGATTGTTATTTAATAAAAAATACTTTTTTAATAGATTGCGATCAAATGTTATACGTTAACAAGCTAAAAGATACACCTATATTAGACAGAGATATAATGTACATGTAGTTATTTTGCTGAATCAATGACAATAATTATGTCAGGCGCTGTGCTTTACATTTCCTTACATTTTGCCTAGTTGTATATCTTGATGTATTTTGTTATTATTTAAAAAGATAATATGTACGCATATTTTTCAGTTAAATACTAAATGTTCTAAGGTATGTGAGAACGGTCCTTGATTTTAGATTTTTGCTAAGCAAATGAAATTAGGCAGTCATGTATAACAGCACTTAAACACATACATTTCTAACAATCTAAAACACCCTTTGGCGCATAATTGTAATACATTAAACAATCCAAGCCACAACAAGCTATCAAGTACACAATTGAAAAACATATGAAATAGTCTGGGACACTAATGTCATGAAATAAACAAATTGATAGCACCCTTGCTCATTCATTGTCTTACACTGTCTTACACTGGCCTAGCAAATGAAGAAAATAGGCATACAACTTTAACAATCAAGCCCCTATTCTAGAGTAAAAAATAAGCAATAATGCAAACACAAACACAATGTACGCAGACAATTAAGAGATTCTAGACAAAGTTTGTTAAAGAAATACGCGTTTTTGTAAAACAATACATACCAAAGTGTCAAGAAATAAATTATCAACAAATATATATAGAGGTATATATTAGTATGACTTAACACCCTGGGCAAAGTAAAATCATAAATAAATCATAGATAAATCAGGTTTTATAATTGCGCAAGTATTGTTTAATACGTCAGTTTCAATCGTACAGGTCAATTCTAGTATGAGATATTTAAGAAAACTTTGGAAACGTTCCAAAAATGCATTTTCTTTTCTAAAAAAAACTCACTGAACTTTCAAAAGTATCAATATTTAAACATGTGTTCCATGTCGATAAAATAAACGTTCTCGTTTTACAAAATTGTATCTCTCACAAGAGTATCACAACATAATCAATTATTTGACGATTTGTCGAAATGGAGCGATATCTTGAACACAGTAATTTTGTAGAAAGGTTTGAAAAGATCCTAGGTTATTCGCATATAAACTAGTTAAATACACCAGTAAACTCGTCTTTTAAAGGCGATTGTGCTGCGTATGTTACCTGTTCGTGGTGTGTTTTGTCTGTGTCTCTCATTCATAATTGCGGCCCTTACCTTGTGCCTCTAAAAGAGGTTAATCTTAGGAATTTTGACAGCTGGATTCGTCCCTGTCGTTTCAATTGTGTGCATTATTGACTAAAAATTAGCATTCATATGGGGTAAATAACATTGTGTCCATTGTCACTAGCGATTTAAGAATATATCTTTTTCAAATTGCATTATAAAGTAATCGTCATGAATAAAAAAAACAAGACAAATTTCAAACCAGTTCCTATTAAAATGATCTTTTGTCAGTTATTGTAAGGTGTACATTTATAAAAAGGCTCTAAACAAAAGCAGAGGCAAATGAGGTTTTTCAGAAATTCAAACGAATTGCAAAAATAGTTTTAATAAGACATATAAGAAACACAAGAACATAAAGACATAATTGGAACTATTATTTATTTATTTTAGCTTAAACAAAACAATACATTTAAAAAAACATTATTCCATAGTTTTGTAGCTTTTTGCATGTATTTGTATAACACAGACGCAAAATCGTTCAGATCAAATTTATGTACATTGCCGGTTTACATTTATTGAAAATTATTCAACAAGATACATGCCGAGACGGAGAGAGCTTTGCGTAACTTTGTAATAGCGCAGGGGATAATACTGATCCTGTTGACCTCAAAGGAATACTCACAGACGATGCGTTCAAATCAATAGTGTCGGATATCAACATCGCCAATAAAGTGAGTATCTGCTAATGCACTAATAAATGTCAAAACTTTCTATCAATGACCACATTTGTTTAAATGGGTTATTCGCAGTAGCTATATTAATTGTTTCGAAACAAATTGTCGAGCTTTTTTTTAAAGCTAATTTGGGAAACAAAAAAGGTGCTATAACTCTAACTATGATATAGTCTCATATAATGTTTGATAAAGCCCCGCGGTTCACAGGATGCTTTAATAAACAGAAATAAGTGGTAAATCACGAACCCGGCCATTGACTTACTATATGCTAAGGGGGTAGATAAGTGGAAGGAATATATCGCTTTACAAAGTGTTCCTTAGCGTTGGCTCATTCTGTGGACTCTTTTGGATTTTTAACCGGATAATGACTAGAGAAATACTGAGCATTTTCAAATAAAATTTCATGAGGTAGATGTAGCGCTTGTTTCTAAAATAAATGTGATGAAAGCATTTTTGAATTAAAAAGTTTCAATGTTGCTAAGCGGAAAATCGCGGATTGAATATGCAAAAACTAATTGACTCATTACCTGTTTTTTCTTTATTTGAATAGCTTTTTATTAAAATAACAGTGTGAGTATGATTGTTTTTTGTATAAACATATATAAACCAATAACTTGTTAGGCCACACCAAATTGATATTTCGTTCCGCGGATTTACCGCTCCTATTGTTTTGAAAATGTAAAAAAAATATTTTTTGATCGCCAAGCAGATTTTTTTCAGGTAATAATTTATTAAAAGGCTAAAAATAATCAAGTATAATTTTTCTACGCTAGTTTTCGTGTTTTTTTTTGTAAAGGGAAAGGGAAAACGTAGTGTTTTTATACTGTATATCGATCGGTTTAGCATGGGTTTCAAAAAAATCAATCAAAATGGCGGCTTCCGGTATAAACAATGTGGCTCGAATTTTGGAAATTAAATCTTATTTTTGACAATAAATATGTTTTGAGCATGCTTGAAGTCATTGTTGATCGTCGCATGCACTAAAGGATCATTATTTAAAGCAATCATTATGCAATAAAGCATGTGTATCTGAGACTGGTAGCGATTTTATTGCGTAATTAGTGACTCGTTTTGAATGGAAATCGGACAGGTCAACTTAACTGTAACATGAGTCATTGTTTGGTCCAAATTGATGTATCAAGCTCATTTTTGATCAAATTCTGACAAAACAACAGTTTTGAACAAATATATTTTCACAAATAGCGATATAAACACTGGTCTGGATATACCTCAACATAAGTAAGCCTAAGTTTATCACCTTATATTTTGTTTTTATTTGCAGCATAATCTGGGATTGTAATGCACTTGTCAATTGTAACCACTGCCCCGCCAACCCCTTGCCCTTGTTCCAGGAGTATACCGGGGACAACAGAGGCAATGGGCTGTGTTTTGACCTTTCATGTGGTCCTGCAGTGCCTAGTGAATGTGGTTTTGTCTTCATATTGAAAATAGTCGGGAATGGGCCTCACATAGGTATTTGGGGTTGCGGGGCCATTTGGCAGGGATTTTACCAGCAGTGTGTCCCTGCAGTTCGGGTATTTTACCGGGTTTTGAGAGACCGGAAGTCAAAGTCCCCGCTATTCCGGACTTAGGGGGGGGGGGGGCATATACAATTCGCTGGTGCATAAAAACATCTAAATAATAAAAAAAGTAATCTGAAAAATACCCTTGTTCTTTTTGTTTAAATAAGCACATGTCATTGCATTTCCTGTGACAATAAAAACAAAATTTAGTTTATGTTATATATGGAGTCTGATGTTTGATGATGCCTGTGTAAGTGATCATTTTTTACAAATCCAAAATCAATCCTAAGTTATGTCTTATTACAGTTGCATAATTATGATGTTAAACTGATTTATTTAAGTCGTTTCAAACTTTTTACTAAAAGCAGGGTTATTTACTATTATGAATGATCGTCATATTAAAGTACGTTTTAATTATATAATACATTAGATTTATCCATATAATGTTTGTACTAAACACGGATGAATAGTATGTTTTCTGACATTTTCCCAATGTCCATTAGAGGTGCAGTTCAAGATGGCATTAAAATGGGTTTTAGGGCAATTATTTTGAACAATCTTTCTTATTTATATTGAATATAAGGAAAAATATATTTTTCGTTCTTCGCTCGCTTCGGTTTTTATGAAAACTGACAAACTTTTATTTTTATTTTTTTTCGCACGCTCGCTCCAATTTTTTTTTGGCAAAAATCCGAGGAACTAAACATTAATTTGGTGTGGCCTTAGTTATTAATTTGTAAACATAAGTATATAATGAAAACTATATATTTAGTTATAAAGAAAGTCACGTGATATGCAAATTTCGAAATGGCGTTGCACGCGCTAAATTTAGTAAATGCTCTCCGTTTTGTAGCATGTTTGTTATTGCGACAAATACATTTTATAAAACTGGGGCTTATAATAATTTAAAAAGGTTGAGGGAAGTCATTGGATATACATATAAAAAGTTAGATTTCATAACGTAAACATACTGGGACTTAATCTATTAAATTGTTATATATAAACCTGTTTTGGATATGGTAACTGAAAGTTAAAAAAACCACACCTTTGGAAGCATGTCATTTACAGCTCTTATCTATTTGTAAAACCGTATTTCTCTTGTTTTATTTGTTGAGTTGATTGAAGTTTTAGGAAACTTGAACTGTGAAACTTACAGTAATATCTTAGTAAACATTTTAAAGATAAAAAATGGTTCGCTTTGATAAATCAGTTCTTATACTTGGTTACAGTACCTATTTGTTCTTCAAATTACAGGCAGCGCAATTCAGTATTGAGTATAAGGAAAACATGTCAGTAGAAACAATGACATTCCATGATTTCGATGAGGGAGCAAATGCTTACCTGAACTTGTTGAATGATCGATCGATTTTCATGAGTGCACAGGGATGTATCACGGAAATTAATCAGGTACATCATTAGATTTAGGTGTAGTGAATGAACCCACATGTTTGATTGTAGAGAATCAATACTTTAGATACATTTTTGTATTCATGTTAACACTAGAGTATATCTCATTAAACTGTAATATATTTCGGAGTAGTAAAGTTCAATAAAGCAATTAGTAGTTTGCTTTTAACCATATCGTATAAACTATGACAATTTACCCAATTTAAAATGTATTTCAATGAATGTGAAGGGACTGCTAACTCTACCATGTCGCTCTATACGTATGTATTTTCTTACAAATAGGCACGCATACTGGCTAATGCAATAGCTACCCGTGCGTACGTGGTCAACAGCATAGCCTTATAAAAATGAAGCGTCATAAAGGATGTACAGGTCAGGTTTGCATCTTTTTCAATAAAAACAGACAAAACAACAAATTGTTTATAACGCTGTCTGTATACACAATGTCTACATTGGACCCTCATTGCAATGAACTTACTATAACAGTTCGTAGGAACAGCCTACAACAAATAAACATTGTTTTAATTGACTAAACAATTATTATTTTATAAACATAAAGCATAACAATTTCTACAAATCGTTCGAACGTTCGTCTTAAATTAAATTGGTGCCAATGTTCGTATAACATAGAAACAAACAGTCTGAAACTAAAACAGGATGAACATGGAACTATGATGGTACTAGAACACATAACACTACATAGTTGACATATTACACAAACAAATGACTTTTCAAAGAATTGACTATGTTTTCATATCAGATATAATGATAGGTTCGAACAAAACATGCTTCTGGTAAACGGCTTCCGCATTCTCACATGTTACTACCAACTTTTTAACTCACACCACATTGTTTTCGTTCATTCTCATAATATAGTGTGTATGCATATACGTATGTGCTATTGACTTAGCCATCGACAAGTTTATATGGAAAACTCTAAAGCTGCACTCTCACAGATTGTACGTTTTGACAACTTTTTTTCATTTTTTGTCTCGGAACAAGATCCATTTAAACCAGTTATACAAGACTGCTTACAAAATATTAGATTGCAGTTGTTTTTTTCGTTAAAAAAAGTGTTTTATCCATTTTTCTTAAACAGTCAGAAGCGATATAAGCCATAAAACATTAATGTTCGAACGAAACTATAGAATCTACGATCTGATCTTTTGTATGCAATCTTTTATAATTTGTTTGCAAATATTATCGCAAATATTTGCTCTTTCAAAGACAAAAAATAAAAATAAATGTAAAAATGATATATCTTTGAGAGTGCAACTTTAAGTGTTTTCTTTTATTTCAATTGCTAAATAAAGTATTCATTTCTTTGTCATAATTCTATGTAGAACTGACCACTTGAACCTGAATTGAATTAAACGCTATTGTATTTATGGTGTATTTAATTTACTTAATGATCAATACATTTTATTTTACAGTTTCATCGAGCCTTTTCAGAGGATTCCACACATGATGTCCTGTATCATTGAAAATTAAATTGCTCTCAAAGGTTGATGAACTGAACTGATTGAGTGTCACTGTGTAAGACACTGAATTAACAATCTACATGGCGTTATGAGGTGTATGTATGTATATACCAAAATGTGAAATGTGCATATATAATGCTCGTGAATAAGTTTTTATGTTATTATCTATCATGAACAATGAGTGTGATTTTTCTTTATATGAATTTGATATTTAATATTTCTTCATTATAATTGTTTAACGTTAAAAGAGCATAAGATCGTTGTTGTTTTCTAACGTTGTAGCCTCGAATTATCGAAACAAATGCCACATGTGTTTTAATTTACCGGTTGCTCTCTTAATCGTTACATTATATTGTGAACTTAAAAGTGTATTTTTGATAGACGAACACATTAAAATAGTACTCAAGCGCTTGAATTGAAGTAAAGTCTTACATTGTCGTTCGTTGATAACATCATATAATATCATGCGATTGCATTTTTTTTTCAAAAGACAATATCGAGCCTAATAAACTGAATAGTGTGTAATATATAATTCAAAAGGCTGGAATAACTATTAGTATGTCTACGGATCATATGAATATACGTTACAAACTTAATAAACTGAACACGTTTTGTCAATGATGATATCCCATATGTACTATGTCTATTTGTATGCTTTCTTCTCAATATCATATTCACTCTTTATTATTGTATTTGTATCTTTTTTTATATTTTAATTGAGTTGTAGTGGTTTAATTGTATTTGTATTTCTCATTGTACTGGTGTTTTTTGTTGATTAATTGTATTTGTAAGTCTCATTTTAAACTTCCAATGGGACTAAATAGCTCTGAGGGACTATCCAATGGTTAAGGTTTTGTTTCATTTTAACAGTTGGAGTTGCTTTTTTTTTCTATCTAACTTTTACTCATTATTTTAAATCATCTAACTTTTTTACACTATCTTAAAGGTAATGACTATGATATGAGTATTAATGAAGTCTTTCTGACATCTTTACTTGTCTGTAAATAATTATCACCTTTATGATATTTTTTAGTAATATTCTATATTAGGCGATTATAATTTCACAGATCTTTAATTAAAAGACATTGTTAAAAGACATTTCTCTGACTGGTATGACTGTAAATTGTTTAACAATGGTGTGTTTAGCTTGATGAAAATGTTTTGTTTTATACACATTTGTTTTTTTTGTTATTTAGAAATTTGTTTTCTTATCCAATCAGTGCAGTTATTTATACAATGTTGATCTTTAAATGTCTGTGTATATAATGCAATGCATATCTATGAGCAACATTCATCACTAACCATTCAAGTCTTAACAAGAACAAATTCACAGTGTCAAACTGACAATAAATAAAAACTCTTCAGAGACAAATACAAAATAACCTTCACAACACGTTTTTGGCAACTTCATCAACTGAGAGAAATTGAATCAAAAGAGCAGAGGAAAAATCGCAAGAAGAAGATTAACATAACTGGAAACCCTGAATAAAAATACCCTTAAATAACCAGAATACCATAAAATGAAGATCCCTTAACCTAAAGAAGATCAACATAATCAGAAGACCAGAAAATGATTTCTTAACAAGAAAAGATAAACACATCCATATTACCAGACAAAAAATATCCCGTAACAAGAAAAAGATAAATATAACCATAAAAAGATACATATGACCGGAATACCAGAGGAAAAGATCCTTTTACCAGGAGAAAATCAACATAACCAAAGACCAGAAGAAGGAGATCCCTTAACCAGTAAACCATCAACATAACCAGGATAACCGAAGAAAGAGATCTCTGAACCAGAAGCAGATCAACATGACCAAAATATCAGGTGAAGGTGATCCCTTAACCAGTTAATTATCAGCATAACTAGAATACCAGGAAAAGACGTTCCCTGAATCAGAAAGAAATCAACATAGCAAGAAGGACAGAATAAGAAGTCCCCTTAATCAAAAGAGGATAAAAATAAACAGAAAATTAGTTAAATATAATTTTTATGTTTTTAAAATACAACAGACCGACTGTTAAGAAGATACAGCTAGATCTATAACAACGTCAAATACATAATGTTTTAAGTTGTCTACTATTGCGTGTCTTATTCGAGATTATGTCAGACATTCCTGTTGACTCCATTGGTTAATGATGCTACTCGATCGATGTCAATACCCCTATATGTTGAACACTTAAATATAACATTTCACTTCTATTTTTAGGTTTAAAACTGCCATATGTTTTGCACTGCTTACACTTTATTCGCTCTTGTTGATTCCCACCCTTACATACTATCAATTAGGTTTTCCTGGATCAGATTCATGATATAGATTTTTTTCTTTGTGTTTGTTTTTAGCACCCATATTGTGTATGTTTACTTTTGCTTATTTTGAATAAACGGTTTTGGCTAAATTGGTTGTGTTTTACCTGCGAATCTGGCCGGTCAAATTAAATGCGGTCTTGCAGGTCGAATGCTTAATATTTTCTTGAGGTTAAAGTTCAAATCCGCAGCATTAAACTTAGCGCAAGAGTTAATGCAATAGTTCAAGGTCTTAGTTTTTTTGTTTTCAAAACAACTTGCAGATGTTGCATCAATTGTTGATATTATGGGAACACTTTGATTTTATTTTGATATTAGTATGTCAATTTTCTTAATCACTCCGTCCCAGGTGTCTCCGTTCTCACGCTTACAACAATGTTAAGTCCCAGATGATCTGATAAAGCTATACACACTATTTAAGTCCTGGCATAAGTTGTACAATTAAACTCCTTTTAAAAAGTTATGAAACATGATAGTTTAAGTGGACTAAGTTCTTAGAAAACACCAAATTAATGTTTTGTTTCATGGATTTTTGAGAAAAAAAAATGAAGAGAGCGAGGGAAAAACAAGTAAATAATTATTTTTTGTCATTTTTCACGAAAACCGAAGCGAGAAATTGCGAAAAATACTTGTTTCTTATAAACAACGAAACGAAGAAATATTGTTTAATATGATTGGACTTTAATCGATTTACCCATGGGAGCGGTAAATCTGCGGAACGAAACAACCATTTAGTGTTGCCTTAAGTATTAATTGAAATTGATGTTTAAAAAAAGTGCACAAAAAACTCCGATTTCACGTACAACCACATTCGTTATGTATTATACATGTCGACGTGGAATCTGATAAGAATACTAATCTATTATGATATATCAAATGTTTTCATGGAGAGACAAGGCGGGTATTAGCCCTACCAAGAAATTACTATTGTAAAGTGACGCATAATAGATTTAAGAGGCTGCAATTTATAGCCGTGGTGGCTAACTGCCTTTTCACGGTCTATATCTTGCTATCTACCGCAAGATGTATGGTGTTTCTAATGTACACATCTATTGAATACACTTATGCGGATCATGCGATAGGCAATATAAAAGTGACATGAGGACCCCATTTCAGGAACAATGTGGCCCTCCTCAATCATTATAAGGACCTCCTGATCCCATCTTCTAACATACCCAGTCCCTCCGAGGGCCCCCTGATTCTCTCCACTGTCCCCCCTTAATCACAAAGTCATTTACTAAGTGATACGATCCCGTCTCATCAGTTGTTGATGCCATGTGTTACGTACAGGAACACAGGGATAAAAGCACAGCTTTTCAATTGTAAGTTCCACATGATACGCACAAGTATGCAGGAGTTTCAGCCCCTTCTTTAAGTGAGAGATCCACGTGATACGTACACGTATGCAGGGGTATAAGAGCGCTACTTCAAATGAGAGATCCATGTGATACGTGCACATATGCAGGGGTATGAGCCTGCTACTTTAATTGAGAGATCCACGTGATACGTGCACGTATGCAGGGGTATGAGCCTGCTACTTTAATTGAGAGATCCACGTGATACATGTACGTATGCAGGGGTATGAGCCTGCTACTTTAATTTAGAGATACGCGTGATACTTGCACCTATGCAGGGGTATGAGACCGCTACTTTAATTGAGAGATCCACGTGATACGTGCACATATGCAGGGGTATGAGACCGCTACTTTAATTGAGAGATCCAAGTGATACGTGCACATATTCAGGGGTATGAGCCTGCTACTTAAATTAAGAGATCCACGTGAAATGTACACGTATGCAGGGGTATGAACCTGCTTCTTTAATTGAGAGATCCAAGTGATACGTGCACATATGCAGGGTCATGAGCCTGCTACTTTAATTGAGATATCCAATTGATACGTGCACATATGCAGGGGTATGAGCCTGCTACTTTAATTGAGAGATCTACGTGATACGTGCACATATGCAGGGTCATGAGCCTGCTACTTTAATTGAGATATCCAAGTGATACGTGCACATATGCAGGGGTATGAGCCTGCTACTTTAATTGAGAGATCTACGTGATACGTTCACGTATGCAGGGGTATGAGCCTGCTACTTTAATTGAGAGATCCAAGTGATACGTGTACGTTTGCAGGGGTATGAGCCTGCTACTATAATAGAGAGATCCACGTGAAACGTGCACGTATGCAGGGGTATGAGCCTGCTACTTTATTTGAGAGATCCACGTGATACGTGCACATATCCAGGGGTATGAGCCTGCTACTTTAATTGAGAGATCTACGTGATACGTGCACGTATGCAGGGGTATGAGCCTGCTACTTTAATTGAGAGATCCAAGTGATACGTGCACGTTTGCAGGGGTATGAGCCTGCTACTATAATAGAGAGATCCAGGTGAAACGTGCACGCATTCAGGGGTATGAGCCTGCTACTTTATTTGAGAGATCTACGGGATACGTGCACGTATGCAGGGGTATGAGCCCATTTGTGCAGATTTCCATCACATCAGATTTACATAAAACGTACAATACATATAGATCTGAACCTGCACATTCAGTTGGGAGATCCTCGAGATACGTTCATGTTGACAGGTAGGTTAGCCAGACTTATAATTTATTAGTTTTACGTGATACGTAAAAGTATACATATATAAATATATAAGCCCGCCACTTCAGTTGTTATTTACACGTGATACGGACATGTACCAAGGGACATGAACTCGCCTGTTCATGTTTTATTTCCACTTGATACGTGCAGGGTCATATGGATATGACCTCGCCTTTTCATGTCTTAATTCCACATGATACATGCAGGTACACAGGGATATGACCTCGCCTTTTCATGTCTTAATTCCACATGATACATGCAGGTACACAGGGATATGAGCTCGCCTATTCATGTCTTAATTCCACTTGATACGTGCAGGTACGCAGGGATATCAACCCAACGCTTTAGGTTTAATTTTCACGTGATATATACGTGAGTATCACGGGTAATGAGCTCGCCTCATCAGTTATTAGTTCCACGTAATACGTACAAGTATACAGGAATATGAGCCCGTCTCAGTAAATGTTAGCTCCACTTTATAAAATAATACGGGGATATGAGTTTTTCGCAGCAGTTGTTAGTTCAACGTTATATAAGTAAACAGAGATATTACCTCCAATCAGTAGATAATAATTAAATGTTATTCAAGTATAAAAGGATATGAGTCATTCCAATCAAACGTAAATTCTACGTTATGCAAGTATACAGGGATGTGAGCCCTTCTTAGCAGATGTAAGGTACAAGTAGTGCATGTTTACAGTCAAATATTCCCGTTTGTTTCGCTGCCAGTCCCACATAATAATTATGTTAAAGTATCCAGGAACACGAGCCATTTAAGTTAACAGATGAAATTTTCATAAAATACAAATATAAAGGTATATGAGCCTATCTTCAGTGGTAAGGACCATGTAATACAGGTATATGATCCAGCCTATTCAGTCGTTATGTCCATGTTATACAAGTATGCAAGGATATGAGCCAGTCTCTTTTGTCGTTAGGTCCATGTTGTACAAGTATGTAAGGATATGAGCCAGTCTCTTTTGTCGTTAGGTCCATGTTGTACATGTATTCAAGGATATGAGCCAGTCTCTTGTGTCGTTAGGTCCATGTTGTACAGGTATTCAAGGATATGGGACAGTCTCTTTTGTCGTTAGGTCCATATTGTACAAGTATGCAAGAATATGAGCCAGTCTCTTTTGTCGTTAGGTCCATATTGTACAAGTATGCAAGTTATGAGCCAGTCTCTTTTGTCGTTATGTTCATGTTGTACAGGTATTCAAGGATATGAGCCAGTCTCTTCTGTCGTAATGTCCATGTAATATAAGTATACAAGGAATTGAGCCGGTCTCTTTAGTCATGAGGTCCATGAAATACAGGTATTCAAGAATATGAGCCATTCTCTTTTGTCGTTACGTCCATGTTTTGCAGGTATTCAAGGCTATGAGCCAGTCTCTTTCGTCTTTAGATCCATGTTGAACAAGTATGCAAGGATATGAGCCAGTTTCTTTTGTCTTTAGGTCCATGTTGTACAAGTATGCAAGGATATGAGCCAGTCTGTTTTGTCGTTACTTCCATGTTTTACAAGTATGCAAGGATATGAGCCAGTCTCTTTTGTCGTTATGTTCATGTTATACAAGTATACAAGGATATGAGTCAGTCTCTTTTGTCGTTAGGTCCTTGTTGTACAGGTATTCAAGTATATGTGCCAGTCTCTTTTGTCGTTTAGTTCATGTTCTACAGTTATGCAAGGATATGAGCCATTCTCTTTTATCGTTATGTTCATGTTATACAAGTATGCAAGGATATGAGTCAGTCTCTTTTGTCGTTAGGTCCATGTTGTACAGGTATTCAAGGCTATGAGCCGGTCTCTTTTGTCGTTAGGAAAATGGATCGCACAGGAAAATGTGCCATTCTCATTACTCATTAGGTCCATGTTATACAAGTATACAGGGAAATGAGCCAGTCTCATTAGTCATTAGGTCCATGTTATACAAGTATACAGGGATATGAACCAGTCTCTTTAGTCATAATGTCCACGTATTACAAATATACAGGGATGTGAACTAGTCCCTTTAGTCGTAATGTCCACGTAATACAAATATGCAGGGATATGAACTGGTGTCTTTAGTCGTTAGGTCCATGTTATACAAGTATACAGGGAAAGGAGCCAGTCTCATTAGTCGTGATGTCCACGTAATACAAATATACAGGGATATGAGCCAGTCTTATTTGTCGTTAGGTCAATGTTGTACAAGTATACAGGGATATGAGCCAGTCTCAATAGTCTTAAGGTCCATGTAAGACAAGTATACAAGGATGTGAGTCTGACTCTTAAGTCGTGAGGTCCACGTAATACAAGTATACAGGGAAACGAGCCAGTTTCATTAGTCGGGATGTCAATGTAATACAAGTATACAGGGATATGAGCCAGTCTCATTAGTCGTTAGGTCAAGTTTGTACAAGTATACATGAATATGAACCAGTGTCTTTACTCGTGAGATCGATGTAATACAATTATACAGGGATATGAGGCAGCCTCTTTAGTAGTGAGGTCCATGTAATACAAGTATGCAGGGAAATGAACCAGTCTCATTATTAGTGAGGTCCATGAAATACAAATACACAGGGATATGAGCCAGTCCCAATGGTCGTTAGATCCATGTTAGACAAATATACTTGGATGTGAGCCTGACTCTTTAGTCGTGAGGTCCATGTAATACAAGTATACAAGGAACGAGCCAGTCTCATAAGTCGTGATGTCCATGTAATACAAGTATTAATTGATATGAGCCAGTCTTATTAGTCATTAGGTCAATTTTGTACAAATATACAGGGATATGAACCAGTCCCTTTACTCGTGAGGTCCATGTAATACAAGTATAGAGGGATATGAGCCAGCTTCGTTAGTAATGCGGTCCATGTAATACAAGTATGCAGAGAAATGAACCATTCTCATTTGTAGTGAGGTCCATGTATTACAAGTATACAGGGGTATGAGCCAGCCTCTTTAGTAGTGAGGTCCGTGTAATACAAGTAAAGAGGGATATGGTCCAGCGTCTTCAGTTGTTAGGCCCATGTAATACACGTATACGATGATATAAACCAGCCTCTTTCGGTATTAGGTCCATGTGATATAAATATGCAAGAAAATGAGCCAGTCTCATTAATCGTGAGGTCCATGTAATACAAGTATACAAGGATATAGTCCAGCCGCTTCAGTTGCTAGGTCCATGTAATACAAGTATAGAGGGAAATAAACCAGTCTCTTTTGTCGTTAGGGCCATGTTATACAAGTATATAGGGATATGACTCAGTCTCTGTAGTCGTTAGATCCATGATATACAAGTATGCAGGGAAATGAGCCAGTCTCATTAGTCGTAGGGTCCACGTAATATGTTAGTTCATCATAATATAGGTATACGGGATATTCATCCGTCATATTAGATGTTAGTTCCACGTAGTCAAAGAAGCAGGGATGTGTGCCCGTCTCAGCAGATGGTAGTTCAACTTTATACAAGTATTCAGGGATAAAAGCCGTGCCAGTAGGTGATAGACCCACGTAATACTAATATACGGGAAATCTGCCCCTCTCAGCAGATGTAAGTTACACGTGGTACAAATATTCAGGGATATGTTCAAGTCTCAGTAGATATTAGACCAACCTAATAGAAGTGTACGGGATATGTGGCCGTCACAGTGAAGTTAGTTACACGTAAAATAAGTATACAGGGATATGTGGCCGTCACAGTGAAGTTAGTTACACGTAAAATATGTATACAGGGATATGTGGCCGTCACAGTGAAGTTACTTACACGTAAAATATGTATACAGGGATATGTGGCCGTCACAGTGAAGTTAGTTACACGTGATTAAAGTATACAGGGATATGTGCTCGTCTCAGTTGATGTTAGTAACACGCAATAAAATAATATAGGGATATGAGCCCGTCTCAGCAGATGGTTGTTACACGTAATAGAAGTATACAGGGATATGAGCCCGTCTCAGTCGATGTTAGTTACACGTGATACAAGTATACAGGGATATGAGCCCGTCTCAAAAGATGTTAGTGATATGTAAAACAAGTATACAGGGATATGTGCCCGTTTCAGCAGATGTTAGTTACACGTAATACAAGTATACAGGGATACCAGCCCGTCTCAGCAGATGTTAGTTACACGTTATACAAGTACACAGGGATATGTGACCGTCTCAGCAGACTTTAGTAACACGTAATACAAGTATACAGGGATATGTGCCCGTCTCAGCAGAAGCTAGTAACACGTAATACAAGTATACAGGGATATGTGCCCGTCTCAGCAGACGTTAGTAACACGTAATACAAGTATACAGGGATATGTGCCCGTCTCAGCAGACGTTAGTAACACGTAATACAAGTATACAGGGATATGTGCCGTCTCAGCAGATGTTAGTAACACGTAATACAAGTATAAAAGGGATATGTGCCCGTCTCAGCGGATGCTAGTAACACGTAATACAAGTATACAGGGATATGTGCCCCTCTCAGCAGATGCTAGTAACACGTAATACAAGTATACAGGGATATGTGCCCGTCTCAGCAGATGCTAGTAACACGTAATACAAGTATACAGGGATATGTGCCCGTCTCAGCAGATGCTAGTAACACGTAATACAAGTATACAGGGTATGTGCCCGTCTCAGCAGATGTTAGTAACACTTAATACAAGTATACAGGGGTATGTGCCCGTCTCAGCAGACGTTAGTAACACGTAATACAAGTATACAGGGATATGTGACCGTCTCAGCAGATGCTAGAGCACGTAATACAAGTATACAGGGATATTTGCCCGTCTCAGCAGACGTTAGTAACACGTAATACAAGTATACAGGGATATGTGCCCGTCTCAAAAGATGCTAGTAGCACGTAATACAAGTATACAGGGATATGTGCCCGTCTCAGCAGATGCTAGTAACACGTAATACAAGTATACAGGGATATGTGCCCGTCTCAGCAGACGTTAGTAACACGTAATACAAGTATACAGGGATATGTGTCCGTCTCAGCAGATGCTAGTAACACGTAATACAAGTATACAGGGATATGAGCCCGTCTCAGCAGATGTTAGTAACACGTAATACAAGTATACAGGGATATGTGCCCCTCTCAGCAGATGCTAGTAACACGTAATACAAGTATACAGGGATATGTGCCCGTCTCAGCAGATGCTAGTAACACGTAATACAAGTATACAGTGATATGTGCCCGTCCCAGCAGATGCTAGTAACACGTAATACAAGTATACAGGGATATGTGCCCGTTTCAGCAGATGCTAGTAACACGTAATACAAGTATACAGGGATATGTGCCCGTCCCAGCAGATTCTAGTAACACGTAATACAAGTATACAGGGATATGTGCCCGTCTCAGCAGATGCTAGTAACACGTAATACAAGTATACAGGGATATGTGCCCGTCTCAGCAGATGCTAGTAACACGTAATACAATTATACAGGGATATGTGCCCGTCCCAGCAGATGCTAGTAACACGTAATACAAGTATACAGGGATATGTGCCCGTCTCAAAAGATGCTAATAGCACGTAATACAAGTATACAGGGATATGTGCCCGTCTCAGCAGAAGCTAGTAACACGTAATACAAGTATACAGGGATATGTGCCCGTCTCAGCAGATGCTAGTAACACGCAATACAAGTATACAGGGATATGTGCCCGTCTCAGCAGATGTTAGTTCGACATAACGTAATATAAAGTATACAGGGATATGTGCCCATCTCAGCAGATGTTAGTAACACGCGAGACAAGTATTCACGCATATAAGCCCGTCTCAGCAAATGCTAGTTCCACATAATACAAGTATACAGGGATATGTGCCCATTTTAGCAGATGTTAGTCCAACGTAATACTAGTATGCAGGGATACGAGCCCGTCTCAGCAGATGCTAGTTTCACATAATACAAGTATACAGGGATAGGTGCCCATCTCAGCAAATGTAAGTCCCACTTAATAGTATTCAGGGATATGAACCCTTCTCAGCAGATAGTAGTTCCAAGTAATAGAAGTATGCGGGGCTATGTGACAATCTCAGCGGATGTTATTAACACGTTATACAAGAAGCAGGGATATAAGCACGTCCCAGCATATGTTAGTCCCACGTAAAGTACTCAGGGATATGTGCACGTCTTATCAAATGTTATTGACATGTAATACAAGTAGCAGGGATAAGAGCCAGTCCCAGCAGATGTAAGTCCCACGTAATACAAGTTATCAGAGATATGTGCACGTTTTATCATATGTTATTCCCACGTAATACAAGTAGCAGGGATATATGTCTTTCCGTCTCAGCAGATGTTTGTCCCACGTAAAACAAGTATTTAGGGAATTGTGCCCTTCCCAGCAGATGTTAGTTTCTTGTAATACAAGTATACATGGATATGAGCCCTTCTCAGCAGGTGTTAGTTACACGTCATACAAGTATTCAGGGACATAAACCCGCCCCAGCAGATGTTAGTTACACGTTATACATGTACAAAGTTATATGTTCCCATCACATCAATAACGTCCCACGTAAAATAAGTATACAGGGATGTGAGCCAGTCTCCGTAGATGTAAGTCCCACGTAATAAATGGATACAGGGATATGAGCTCGTCTCTGTAGATGTTAATCCCACGTAATATAAGGATACAGGGATATGAACTCGTTCAAGCAGACATAAATTACACGTAGTATAAAGTATCTAGGGATATGAGCTCGTCCCAGCAGATGTTTGTCCCACGTAGTACATGTATATAGGGATATGAGGTCCTTCCAATGATATGACAAACATACAAAGGTCCAGACATGACAATGACATAAAACTAAAGGCCTGACATAACTATCACAACACTACTGAGGTCCTAACATGAATATTACATCAATTTGAAACGCAATTTAACACAAAATATGTAAGTTCTTACATCAGTAAATTATAAACACTAGGTTCCTTACATGGATATCACGTTAATACTAAAGTCCTCAGATCAATGTTCAAACAATTTTAAAGTTCTAACATCACTTTCACAAAGTATGAATGTCCTTTCCTCACTATAAACACTACTTGAGTCCAAACACAGCTATACCAAAAGTACTTCAGAGCTGACACCAATATCACATAAATGCTTATAATTTAACTCATATGAAACCAGTATTCAAAGTATGTACACAACAGAAAAAAACAACATTAAGTGTATGATTTGATGTTCAGTAATGCTCAGACGGCGATGTTTGTCACCGCCATAGTTTGCGCAATCGCTGCCATGTTGTTTGTTGGTGCTTGTGGATTATGTTATTACCTGAAATGCTGTGTTGGCAAGTTATGTCGCACAAAGTCGATGTAGATGGGATAAATAGATTCAACACAATTAGCTTAAATATACATATACAACTGTTTGAAACGTGGGACAATTTACGCAAACCCAAATGAGTTTTTTTTTTTTCATTTAGCTAAATAAGAATATTTTCAAAATAAAATATTATTGATTATTACAAGTATCGTTCCTCTTAATGGCTAAACAATGTAAACAAGAAGAATAGTACACATTTTGTCAAGATTAGCCTGATACTGTTATAAAGGAACTAAGATTGTTTGAGATATTGGGCCAATTTTCGGTCACAGCTGTACATAAATAAAGCTAAAAAGCAATAAGTGAGTGCTTTAATGATAGCTAAATGTTTAAAAATATGTTTCTTATCAGTGACGATTAATACGAGCTTATGAAACTATACGTATGCATTAATTAAAACTGTATTAAATCAGTGATAATCTTTCAAAAAAGAGCACTTATATGTTATATATTCGGTTCACATTTTTATTATGCTCTTTCGCTTATTAATCTTCGGAAACATTTTATCTGGTGTGGTCTATAAAATATGTCTTCTGTTGCATGCACACAGATACTTCGTTATACCGGTGTCCAATTCCTGCGGTATTTTACAAATGACGGTAAATGATAAATGCATGTACTTGTATATAATTATTGATTGTTGAATGAGTTCAATTTTACGTAAGAATGACCAAAACCTCTACAATTCCTAGTTGTACAAATACTGTTGAAGGATATGTGCTTAAGCTAGTGGATGCGCCAAGCTGTGAGATGGTGCCACCAGGTTATCTATTCGTATTCATTGAGGTAGTCAACGTACCACAATGGGAATTGGTATTGCAACGTGATCTATTTATTAATGTAATCAATTTACCACAATAGGAAACGGTGCTGCCATGTGATCAATTTATTAAGGTAATCAATGTACCACAGTTGGAATTGGTACCACCAGGTTATCTATTCATCGAGGGAGTCAATGTACCACAATGGGAAATGGTGATGCAATGTGATCTATTCATTAAGTTAGTGATTGTACCACACTGGGAGATATTGCTGTCTGGTGATCTATTCATTACGTTAGTCATTGTACCACAGTTGGAAATGGTGCTGCCTGGTAACCTATTCATGAAGGTTGTCAATGTATCACAATGGGAAATGGTGCTGCCTGGTGATATATCCATTCAGGTAATCAATGTACCACAATCGGAAATGGTGCTACCAGGTATCATATTCACTAAGGTAGTCAATGTACCACACTTGGAAATGGTGCTACCATGTGATCTATTATTTAAGGTTGTCAATGTACAATAGTTGTAATTGGTGCCTGCCTGGTGATCTATTCATTAAGGCAGTCAATGTACCACAATTGGAAATGGTGCCGCCTGGTAATCTATTCATTAAGGTAATCAATGTACCACAGTGGGACTCGGTTGTGCCTGGTGATCATTTCATTAAAGTAGATGTATTTATTAAGGTAGTCAATGTAACATAATGGGAAATGGTGCTGTCTTGTGATATATTCATTAAGGTAAACAATGTACTACAGTGGAAGATGGTGCTGCCTGCTCATCAATTCATTAAGGTAGTCAATGAACCACAGTGGGATTCGGTGCTGCCCGGTGATCTATTTATTAAATTTGGCAATGTACTAGAATTGGTAATGGTGATACTTTGTGATCTGTTCAGAATGCTAGTCAATGTTTCACACTCAATCAACAGGAATTAATATAGCGATCATTGTCAGCATACAACGAATTCTGTTCTAAGGCATTTAGATTCACAGTATGAAATTTTGTTCATTATCACATATTGAAGATATCCGTTGGTCAATGTAAATTTGAATCCAAAGGGCTTAGAACAAAATTATGGACATTAATTTGTGTTATTTCCATTTTTTCGGATTTTGTATGTGTCTTTAAATGCATGAGTTTTTTTTTTATTTTAACGTTTGATAAACTTCAACTTTCGAAAAAAAAAATGTTAAACGCAAGTCTTATACTTTCAACGTTCGACTGAAATCAGTAACAACACTAGATACAGGACGGTGACCACGAGGTAGACATTGATATATGGCTGAAGTATAGTATGTTTATTGTTTGTGTTGTTTTGTGAGTCCAGTTATATCTTTTGCATGTCTGTCATTGGGTATTTGATTCAATTGCATATTAGGGAGAGGAAAACGTTCTAAAATCACATCCGATCAACGAAAATAATCTGCCATTATATTCCTGTGAATGATTTAAAAAGGTAAATATTGAACATGAACGTGTATTTCAGAGGACTGCGTGATATAGCGCCTGTTGCCAACGATATTGACAACTACAACGAAGACGCATGGTGACGAAGAACGCCTGTCATCGAAGATATATTATCCTAGTGCTGTTTGAAATATATATAAAAATGTTTGTTGCATATAGCTCTGATAAAATTCATGTACATATTAATAGTAATTTTGTATGATGTTAAAACCAAATAATTGTTTGAAACGTGCCTTTTGCTTTCTCTTCTCCACAAAACATTACATTATAACCATTTATTATGCTTTTTTTAAACGTTTTTAGCATGTGTACGTTTCGCACTACCTCGAAGTATCAGTCAGAAATTGAGAACATTTTTTCATAATTATATATAGTGGATAATATGGAGGGAGGTTTTTTCTGGTGATTTGTAGCACGTCGATTTCGTTGTGTAAACACTTGGAAAGACGCGTTTAGTCACCGAAAGAGACTTGATGCAGGTCACCAGAACAACGTGCTACAGTAATATTCCATTTTTTATTAAACTTACTACTTTTTATTTTAAATCGGTTTCAATTTACTTTAAATTTACCGCTATCTATTATGTACAAATATGTACTGGAACTGCGCGTATAAATATTTTACCTACTTTTGAGTATTGAAGTCAAGGGAGGCTACTCTTGCAAACTAAGTCGGATGTTACAGAATTCACGTGTTTGTGCAAAATAAGAAGAACATGCTTTATAACTCAGCAAAATAAACAAATTGCTAATACGAAAACAATTATTCAATGTTAATGCCCATTCAAATATGTAACATAAACTGTACTTATTTTAATAAAATTTAATATTGAAATGAAGGAAGTTCGAGAGACATTCGCTATCACTTTCGATGACGCGAAGTCGCCTTCTTTTTGTTGTGTTGTTCTTGTTAACGATTTTGATACAATACATGATCTTCGTATTGGCAAACAACTAGTTGTCGAGACATATCAGAAGTGTTCTTTGCTTTGTGGTTATCCACACATTTCTTTGAATGCCATGTTCCAGAATATTTGCATGCTATGGTGACTTGAGTAAAATAAGTAATTACCTAATTTTATCTGAAGTTGGACAGGATGTATCAGATCTTTTTGTTAGCGACTCGTAATTAGTTCATATACTACACGCCATACTAGCATGATATAGAAACAGATAAACGACAGTCTGGTGAAACGGATTTCATTCGGCGTGCTGTATTGGAAATGAAACTGGTATGCATATAATTAAAGAAATACGATACGATATACTTGAAAAATAATATTTCATAGGTGTTGACAAAATACCTTTATGATGTACATATTTGAACATTATTTTATATAATGTCTCAGATGTTTTTAAATGTAGATGTAGAAAATATCCGGAATATCAAGATGAGCCTGATATTATATACAGCTATTAACTGAGCTACTATCATTCCAACTGTTTACGCGTGTTGAAACTCGATAAGGAACGACCAAGAGAGTACTGTTACTTAAGTAATGTTATATAATGTAGGTATATTATTTACTTATCGTTACAAAACAAAATTGAAATCTAGACTGGTAGTACATTATAGCCATGCTTGTATATAGTTTCCGAGTTCATTCCATACACATTAATACTTATATGTCCCTTTCAGATGATAGATCACTAATGTCGACTCAACATTGTGTGTGTACTTTGTAATGAAATATAGCAACGTTAGTACATCGCTGTTCAACTTGTTACCTCTCAAATGTGTACTTTTAAGTTAGTGTTAAAGTCATTCTATGTTTTATATATATATGTTTTCAAACATATCACTTAATATATATATATATTAATATAATTGATGATATTTAACACCGACTTAGTGTTTCCTCATGCCTCCTTTCTATATTATGATATAACTTAATCTTTTCCTGTTCTTAACACTTAGGATTTCTTCTCATATTTTACATTTAAAACACTCTTAGCTGAATTTGGTTGTGCAACACCTGTAAATGGCACAGTGTAAACATATGGTTTCTAAATGATGTACTTCAGTTCATCTTTAATGTATGTCCTGAAGGACATTCCTGAACGGCCTTCTTTGCAAACCCAAAGGTTGGATAGGGTCCCCGCCTTCATAGCATATAGCTGTTATTTCACAAATTGTTCACGGCATTTTCTATGTAGCTTTAATACGGTACTATCATATTGTAATATATACACGTGAGCTGACCAGAAGCCAAAGCTCCTGAAAACGAAAGCAAAGTAACCGCAATGTATCATGCAATATTACCAGCAGTTCACATTTTGATTAATTATCGAACATATTTAAAGCATTCTTTAAATGTTATAATTTGTCTAACAACAACTTATTAAAAACAGCATTTACCTCATTTAAAAAAATACGTTTTGTAATAGATCCAGCTACCAAGTGACAGTAACATACTGAAGGCTATTCACCTGTCGAAATTGTTTCTATCTAGTTTTCATATATTTTAGCAAGACAATAAATTAACAAATTCTCATATCTTCATCACGCAAAAATATCTTAACAAATTTTGCTTCTACAGTGTAATTTGTGTGAAGTTCCCTTGTATTCAGCTGTATAATGTATACATCTGATCTTATGGCCATAACAATCATGTTCAAAATTTAAGATATTTGAGAAATTTGAATGAAGCAAAATTGATTTTGAAAATGTCAATTGATAATGAATTAAAGTATCTAAATATGTATACCTTTCTGTATTAACATTTCAAATATGCTTTATCAAAAACAAATTTCAAAATCATATAATTACCCCCTATCGTGCTGAAACTAAGTATGCGTTTTCGGAAAGTGCGTTCCGAACATGTAGGCATCCAGGTCTGAACTTATATAACGTGCTTCTTTTAAACAGCCAATAAACTTAGGCTATAACATGTTTAAAAAGAGAAATACCATAATTTATTTTATATGAGTCACTTGAATTAATTACAATTTAATTAGCCGATTAAATTTGCCAATTCATGTTAGTTTACACAACAAAGTTTGTTTCAGATGACTCATTTTCATTCATAATATACGCACCGTTTTATCTTAAAACCGTTTAAATTGTTGTCCGCGTTAAAAAGCACAAAACCGAAACGGTTCGAAATGCTTTTGTTTAAATACGAAAAAAAACATAAAAAGCATAAAAAGGTTTTAACCGAGATAAATCCCAAAGTTTAAATAACAAATAAGTATTTAAAAAATGTATTAATTACTATATTTATAACATTTTATTAACATTTAAATAATGTTAAAGTTAAAGTACATTTGCCTGGTATTTTTACCGCCTAATACTATATCGGTCACATGACCTTAACAATCCAACTTCTGTTAGTACCATAGACTCAGATTTGATATACAGTATTTCTTACACGAATGGACATCTGCAGTTTTCCCAACCAGACTGAAGCCATTCTGAGCTGCAGTGATTATAACAGGACTTGACATGTTTGTGGTTTACAGAATCTTTAACAAGCTTGGATACACTGTTATATAGGCTGCCTACTCTCTATTGTGATAAAAGAGTCTTTATTACAGAAGATGACTTTCAAAAATAAGATTTAGAATGGAACGCACAAAAAAATAAGTATTACAAAAAAAAAATTTAACTCACCAGACAGTCTGAATAAGATTATAATGAGAATGATGCATGAGCAATTCGATTATTTTATTCAGTTGGATATCAAAATGATTGTGTCGTTGAATATCAATTTAACACGGCGAAATGATGGTAAATATGGTATGTATGTGAATTATTATTTGATTGAGCAAACACTATACGTGAAAATTAAATGATATCCAAAATAAAGAACATAATAAGAGAACCATAGAAATGATTAACGGGATAGGTTGTAGAATGGCATGTGGACAGTCAGGAATATATGATTTATTAATGCTGAGTGTTTTGAAATTGAATTGAAATGTTCACACGATACTAGGCTATTTCGTATTTCAACAAAAAATAATGTTTAAATTACTGTTATAAAGATTTTTTCTCATTTAGGACCATACTCAAAATGTCTTTATTATGTTATTGTTAAACTGTATAGACAATTAACCCTGCACCTTTAACTTGACATGGGGTTAAGACCTGACGAGATTAGATATTGATAATAATCCTCGCATCCGTACACCTATTCAAGAAACTGTCATTGAAACTAGTCGTCTTTTAAACCCGTACTTTAAAATATTTAAAATATTGTCGCGCACTTCAACACATTATCACTCCTAGTTTTAAACTGCTCTCATAAATTTTGTAAAATATTCATTTAAACATTTAAATGGCTAGATATTAAGTCGGTTTGAAATCGAATCGAGCGTGTTGTCGTCTTATTATTTACTGATACGAACATGTTTACATTAACAGTAAATTGAAAATAATTTGGTTTGTAGTAATTATTGGTTGGGCGAATTTGATGTGCGAATACGGTTAAAAAAGTTATTGAGCGAAATTTGTTTTTAAAGGCAGAAACAATATGAATACCGTTATTATACTGTTTTTGGTGTGTATGACCACATAGCAAAGTATTGAATAATTGGACTAACTACATATGTTGCAAAAGTATTCCATACTGCATCATTAGTTATCTATCAGTGTAAGTAAACTCAGTCAATTGATACATGTCAGCAAAATATTTAATGTTATAATACTGCTTTTATATTCCTCCTTGACATTCAACCACGCTATTAAATTAGTCATTTGAGATTAATAGAAAATCAAACTATTCGCGCATATACGCGTAAAAGTAAAAGTCATACTGTCAATACTTGCACGTACCAATAATGAAGGTGCTCGCGCTAAACTCCAAACGCGTTTCCCGATCAGTGCTGGTCAAGTTTCTGGATATTTTTTTTCATATTTTGGACAAGTTGAGCAGTTTAAGAAACATACCTTTTAATAAATCCACTGTCAGTATTCTAAACTCTAATAACAAGTATATACGTAAAGCCATTATATTAGAGAGCCCTTTCAAAGCTGCAATATTACCTTTTCCTAAAATTGTCTGATATATGTAAGTTATACTTTTGATCAGAAGTAACGTATGCAGATTCTGCATAGTTTCAGATTGAACATGCTCTAGTCAAGTGCACAACTGTGTATGCATATTTTGTGTCTTTGTATGATAAAAGCTGTGATAATTACATTTCGACCGTTGTTAGTGTCACACCAATGCGTTAAAGATACGAAACTAGACACGTACCAGAAGAAAGATGGAACAGTAGATACATTATAAAGTTACTGGTTTGGAATTTTTTTTATCAGTCTTTATGAAACAGTTACAGAAAATAAAACATTGCTTGTGCGCGTCATTTAATTTGCTCGCGTGCCGTACTGTGTCATACAATTAGACAGAAGAAAAATTTCGATCAATCATTAATACCAAAAATAAATGAAGCACATTTAAACTGACGTTGTTGAAACAGAAACAAAATAATATTTTGATTCAAGAAGAAAGAGATAAATTAATTAGCATTTTGAAAGTTTGTTATATGGTTGTGTCTTAATTAAAATAATATCAAGATATAATAATTTGTCTGTTGTTTATAACCTTATGCGACTTCTGCTGGTATAGTGTATGTATAATAATATGTTATCATTTATATATTCAACATGCAAATCTAAAACAGAATATGTAACTTATAGTCGTTTACAGATACGTTATAAACGTATTATTTGAATCATTTAACATAAAACAACGTTTATTTCTCTACCTAGGACTTTGTAGATGAATTGTATAATAAAGTCAATTGCACCTATAAAATTGTTTAATTGTATATTTAACAATAATAATACTATTGCGGTCTCATGCGGAAAAGCTTGTTTTTTATGTTAAGTTACATCTAGTATATTTTTCAATGATGTATAGACATTTTTGTTCTGACCCCTGTTCTGGCATTATTATCATATACTTTCATTGCACGGATGGTGACCATGAGAAGATATCGTGTCTTTTAAAAGATGCATATACGAGTTTATAGGTCAAATTTCAAGGGTCATTGATTAACATACAATTTTGCCCTGTCCGTACATTCATTTAATATGCATGTTCTTACATAACTTGGCACAAATGTGTATAACTAGTGTCGTGCATGAACCATGTCTCTGAATTATTTGTCAATTATTGAATTTGAACTACAGATCCATTTGGTCATAAACTCAAATATAATCCTTTTTTCACTGCACAATACAAGGGACTAGATGACACAGAATTAGAGACTCAAACGTACATAAACACAAACAAACACAACAAACAGGCAAAACACGCATCAACAAATGTTAATGATTATTGATTGGTTTACAAAATATTTTTTGCACATATGTTTACTAATAGAAGATAGTTGTAGTTGTAGGTCAAAGGTCAGGTCAAAATCCGTTAGTTATGGTGTCCAGGGTGTGATTTGGCCTTGCAGTTGGATTTTGGAAATTATTGATTGCCAATGCTAATCATGTACACATGTCATACACACAGGTAAGTCATATTACAGGATCACACGTATAGGTTGATTGCGTAACTTGTTTGACAACCATTTCATGCATAATAATCAAGAATTTCATACAAGGACATCCTTTCTTGGGACTGTGATTGTCAATATTGTGACAGTTGCGGCCTGGAGATTACTAGCGCTTCTTCGACAAAAAAGTATTAACTCATATCTTTTTTTACTTCTACATTTTCGCGCATTTCCTTTTATGCAGCTTTGTTGGTGTGTATGTGTATGAGCGAGCAGTTAAAATGCTGCGCTGTTGGTGTGTATGTGTATGAGCGAGCGTGAAAAATGCAGCGCTGTTGGTGTGTATGTGTATGAGCGAGCGGGAAAGATGCAGCGTTGTTAATATGTGAAAGGGTATGGGCGATTGGGGATTATGCACTATATTTATTATGTGTATGTGTATGAGCGAGCGTGTTGAGTCTGACAAGCTTTTATTGTGTGTGTGGGGGGGGGGGGGGTGGGGGGTGAGCTTGTAGTACGTAGCGTTTTTTGTATGTTGTGTATGGCTAAGCGGGCAATATGCCGCATGATGTTATCAATTATTAAAATGTCAATTTGCTTGATTAAACAGATTCGCCAAACGTCACAAAAATTGGACTGTTTTACATCAAATAAATTCATCCTTAATGTATATAATTTCCCCAAATGCTGTATCGAAAGAGCATCATCTTAATCATGTTTCTATACAGTGTTTTGCAAGTCATGCTGTTGTATATTAACTTGCTCAATTAAGCAGCTGTATCTGAGTAATAGTTGCGTTTAAATTTCATTTATGTATCATAGATTGCGTAATCGAACATCTTTATTTTTAATCATGGAGTAAGAAAATGAAGATAACAGTGATGTTACTTGCCACTTTGTGTAGATTGTCAACTATTCTTAAATGCATTTGATACAATTAATTAGCACTTTTGAAGGTGTAAACGCTCCGATCCGACAAGTAAAAGTCATTGTCATTAATCAGCTCAACGTGAGCCTGTATTTGGTTTCAAAATTTAGCTGGATCACGTTACTGTTGCAAACAAAAAGTTAATGGAGGTAATATTATCAGCAAAGATATTGTACGTTTAAATGTATGAGCACAGTACTTTTAATGCGGAAACATTGTTTTGATTATTAAACTATAATATGATTGCATTACCATCTATTGAAATATAAAGTCTTACTATCGTGAAGTCTGCAAGTGTTTCATGTTCAAATGAAACGATATACTTGATCTCATATCGTCGATTTCTACAAACAACATTCGTATCATAAAACACGGTTATTGAACATTTTAACACATGGATAAATTGAAATTAATTATGTAAAACAAGCGCCAGAGGTCGGGTATTCTTGTTTAAGTGGAATGGCAGCAAAATCTTGAAAAAAACAAATATGACTAATCTTGTCTTTTTCAATCCCAAAAATAGATACTTGTTATACGAAAGAGTTTGTTTGAAGTTAAAAACATGGCAAAACGATATGATCAGTTATGACAATGACTGGCCATGTTATAGTAAACAATGGCATTGAGAAAAGAACAAGATATAGGAAGAGATAAAATACCTCGGTATGGCGTGTTACCCGTACCTTTTGCATGTCAAGCTCATATCAATGTTTGAAGATTCTTTCAACTGAATATAACCTACCATAGATAACCGAGAAGGTATGTTAGAAGGTAATAAGTTCATAAATGATTATTCATGTTAGTATAAGGGAGAACTTTGCCAAGTATTCTACAAAACATAAATATTTCAATAAATTCAACTTTCTCTTTAACGTTTAAAATAACATATTATTTATATTTCATAAACTCGTATGCAGTTTTGTGTCAGAGTGGTTCATGCCTGCATACCAAACTTTTTCAGATAGATCCTTGCTGTCGGTGCAATATTTAAATAAGTGTGATTATGTTTATCCGTCTCCTTTGTCTAGTGGTGAGGTAAGAGTGGGAGGTCGTGAGTGCGATCCCCGGCCGCGTCATACCGAAAGACTGGCGCTCGGCAATTAAAGGGTAGTGCTTGAAAAAGTGGTGTACTCAGTACTGGTTTAACCCAGGAAAATTGTACCCCGTGTAAAGATCCTTTACACCGAGCACGTAATATAACAAGTGGTCTCTTCTGTCCGTCCGTGCGTCTTCCTGCCCTTTTATGATTCCGTGTCCCAGGTCGGTAAACTACGACGTGTCGCGTGCAAGCATATGTCCCTACCTCAACGGTCCAAACCACACGTACAGGCTTGTCTGTTTGGTATGCTGCACATACAGCATATTAAGTCATGTCCGGGGTGTAACTCGGTCATGTACAGAATGATTAAATGACTTGGCTCATTTGCTCGATAAATACAGGCGATATATCGAGTGCAGTACCATTGATCGTACGTAAGGGTTCAAGGTACCACTTTTTGACCATCATTGAAATTTGCACGTGTGTTCGGCACACAAATACAACATTAGCTACAGTTGTAATTTCCATCTGTTAAGACATACACGGTCGACCACAATTCGTCTTTTTCTTATAAAGCCAATGCCACACAGTCAGTTGTTTCATAGCGTGCCAAAGTTTAATCGGGTTCTCGTTTCACATCCACATCAACGGAGTCGGCATACACTTATCACAACTGCAATCTTTTGCTTTGACGTACTATGTCATGCTGGCTTAAACGGCGCTATAATGGTGAACTACTAGTGTGGAAATACAGTACTTAAGAGAAGCATCCGTAAAGCTCACTTTTTGTTTAAATATAATTTGCTTGTTTTCGTCTGGAATCCGAAGCCACTTTGCTATATAAATGAAATTCAGCGTACCTAACATCGGCATCCGGACCACAACCCGACACGGTCCGGTATTATATATATACCAATATATAGAAGCATACGTAAACATATCATTGCCACAATTAATTACACAGAATGAAACAAAATCTAAGAGCGTTTAATGTTAATATGAATGTTGTGTTTATAATTTCTAGTCAATTGCCTGGTATTTCTGATTATATTTTTAAGTAAACGATGTTGAAGGCACTTTAATCATGATTTAAATCATCAACATTGGATCCACTGCACTGTTTGTTAGCTTTTAACACGTAACAAATGGATGGATTTCTCAAAAAACCGTTTAATAGGTTTATACACTGTTATCGTTATAGTGTTTGTTTGGCATAAGAAGTTGGGTGCCAATTTTGAACCGGTGGATCCAACTATTCCAGTTGGATTAAAGTGATACAATGAATGGGACAAGTCCTTGCATATTTTACTTGGTCCATAGGAGTGGAATGTGGGAGGGGGATCCTTAAATCCACTGTGATTGAAGCGAGAGAACATACTAGACTAGTGACTGCCTGTTTCATCTTGTTTATATGAGGGGTGAGGTGTGGCGCTACCTAATTCAACTGTGATTCATGTAAGAGATGGAATAATAAAGCAATTGCAAAGTTTACCACTACGAAGTCAATATAACGGAGATGCAGTGCGCCTCTTAATTCCTCAAAACAGAACATATGATTGCTTGTTTGACATTTTTAGAGGTTGGCGCGGCAAACGCTTAATCCAATGCTATTCGGGTAAGTGAATGAACATGTCAATTGATTGCATGTTTCTGTAAGTCTATATGAGGGGTTGGTATGGCATCACTTACATCCCCTGTACTTGTGTAAGTGACAGAATGTACAAGACAAGAGATGGCATGCTTGATTTCGTCAATATAAGAGAGGAGGAGGGCGGCCCCTTAATTCATTGTGATTCAAATAAGAGAATGATCAAGATAATATAGCATGTTTGATTTGGTCTATATGACCTTAATCCACTGTATATAAAGTGAACCTATGCAAGACAAGTGATTGGTATATATGATCGGGGCGGAAGGGCGCCACCTTAATACACTATAATATAAATGAGACAGCATACAAGACAAAGGATTGGTCTTTATGATGGGGGGAACACCAAAATTCACTGTTATTAAAATGGGAGACGGTACAGAACAAGTGATTGGACTATATTATCAGGGCGGCCAGGCGCCACCTTAATCCACTGTAATTAAAGAGAGGGATAACACAAGACAGGTTATAAGTATATTTAATCAGGGCGGCCAAGCGCCCTCTAAATATACTGTAATATAAGTGAGAGATTGTACAAGACAAGTGATTGGTCTATGTGATCAGGGCGCCTGGGTCCAGTCTCAATATATGGCAATATAAGAGATAGATTATACAAGAAAACTGATTGGTCTACATCATAAGGGCGGCCTGGTGCCACCTAAATACTTTGTAATTATATTGAGAGAATATACAAGACAAGAGATTGGTCTATAGTGTCAGGGTTACCAGGCGCCAACTAGATCCAATGTGATTAAAGTGAGATATTATACAAGAACATTGGTATATATGATCAGGGCTGAAGGGCACCACCTAAAACACTTAAATATAACCGAGATATTATACAAGGCAAGTGATTGGACGTTATGATCAGGGGGACATGGCGCCACCTTAATCCATTGTAATTAAAGAGAGAGATTGCACAAGACAGGTGATTGGTCTATTTGATCAGGCCAAGCACCACCTTAATAAACTGTATTATAAGTGAGATATTGTACAAGACAATTGTTGGTCTATATAATCAGGGCGGCTGGGTCGCGCCTCAATAAATTGCAATATAAGAGATATATTATAGAAGAAAACTGATTGGTCTATATGATCAGGGCGACCAAGCGCCACTTAAATATACTGTAATATAAATGAGAGATTGTACAAGACAAGTGATTGGTCTATATGATCAGGGCGGCTGGGTCCCGCCTCAATAAATTTCAATATAAGAGAAAGATGATACATGAAAACTGATTGGTCAATATGATAAGGGCAGTCAGGCGCCACCTAAATATTCTGTAATTATATTGATAGAATATACAAGACAAGTGATTGGTCTAAATGACCAGGGTTACCAGGCGCCACCTAAATCCAATGTAACTAAAGTGAGAGATTATACAAGAAAAGTTATTGGTAAATATGATCAGGGCGGCCGGGCACCACCTAAAACATTTAAATATAAGTGAGAGATTATACAATGCAAGTGATTGGTCTATATGATCAGGGCGGCCGGGTCCCACCTAAATACACTGTAACATTACTTAGGGATTATACGAAACAGGTGATGGGGTCTATATGATTGGTGCGGCCGGATGTCACCTAAAAACACTGTAATATAAGTGAGAGATTATAAACGGACAAGAGATTGGCGGCCGGTTAACACCTTAATCAAGTGTGATTGAAGTGAGAGATTATATAAGACAAATGATACGCCTATATGATTAGGATGCCACCTATATACACTTTAATTTAAGTGAGAGATTATACAAGGCAAGTGATTGGTCTATATGATCAGGGCGGCCGGGCGCCACCTAAAAACACTTTAATATAAGTGAGATATTATTCAAGACAATTGATTGGTCTATATTATCAGGGCGACTGGCCCCACCTAAAAACACTTAAATATTAGTTAGATATTATTCAAGACAAGTGATTGGACTGTATGATCAGGGCGACTGGCCCCACCTAAAAACACTTAAATATAAGTGAGATATTATTCAAGACAAGTGATTGGACTGTATGATCAGGGCGACTGGCCCCACCTAAAAACACTTAAATATAAGTGAGATATTATTCAAGACAATTGATTGGTCTATATGATCAGGACGACTGGTCCCACCTAAAACACTTAAATATTAGTTAGATATTATTCAAGACAAGTGATTGATCTATATGATCAGGACGACTGGTCCCACCTAAAACACTTAAATATAAGTGAGAGATTATTCAAGACAAGTGATTGGACTATATGATCAGTGCGGCCGAGCGCCACCTAAACACTAAAATATAAGTAAAAGATTATTCAAGACAAGTGAATTGTCTATATGATCAGGGAGGCCGAATACCACCTACATCCACGGTACTATTCTTGAGTGATTATACAAAACAAGTGAATGGTCTATATGATCAGTAAGGCCGGGCGCCACCTAAAACACTGAAATATAAGTGAGAGATTATTCAAGACAAGTGATTCGTCAATATGATCAGGGCGACTGGCCCCATCTAAAAACTCTGTACTATAAGTGAGTAATTATTGAAAACAAGTGAATGGTCTATATAATCAGAGTGGTCGGGTGCCACCTAAATAAACTGTAATTAAAGTGACAGATCATACAAGACAATTGATTGAATCTATATAATCAGAGCGGCCAGGCACCGCCTTAATGCACTGTACTAAAAATGAGAGATTATACAAGACACGTGACTGGTTTATATGATCAGGAAGGCCGGGTCCACCTTAAGCCACTGTACTATAATTGAGAGATTATACAAGACAAGTGACTATTTTATATGATCAGGAAGGCCGGGCACCACCTTAAGCCACTGTACTATAATTGAGAGATTATACAAGACAAGTGACTGGTCTATATGATCAGGAAGGTCGGGTCCACCTTTAGCCACTGTACTATAATTGAGAGATTATACAAGACAGGTTACTGGTCGATTTGATCAGGGCAGCCGGGTCCACCTTAAGCCACTGTACTAAAAGTGAGAGATTATACAAGACAAATGACTGGTCTTTATGATCAGGGCGGCCGGGCATCACCTTAATACACTGTACTAAAAGTGAGAGATTATACAAGACAAGTGATGATCAAGGCGGCCGGGCACCACCTAAACCCAATGTCCTATAATTGAGAGACAAAATAAGACAAGTGACTGGTCTATATGATCAGGGCTGCCGGTGCCACCTTAAGCCACTGTACTATAATTGAGAGATTATACAAGACAAGTGACTAGTCTATATGATCAGAAAGGCCGGGCACCACCTTAATCCACTGTACCATAATTAAGAGATTATACAAGACAAGTGACTGGTCTATATGATCAGGGCGGCCGGGCACCACCTTAAGCCACTGTACTATAATTGAGAAAATATACAAGACAAGTGACTGGTCTATATGATCAGGAAGGCCGGGCACCACCTTATTCCACTGTACTATAAGTTGGTTAGTATACAATGCAAGTGATTGCATCTTTTATTGTTTTGTGCGATCTCACTAAAGTTCAAATTTCTTTGACTATTTCAAATGTTGTTACTTTTTCTTCTCAACTGTTTAATCTGATTTATTATTATATGAACTTTGTTGACTTTATGTGGTTGCGTTTAGGTATACATTTATTATATTGAATATTCTTAAGTAATATCATCATTCAGTTATTTACTAAATGCAAGGACAGTTAAGTCTTTTGAGCGTGAGTTTAAATAAAACTTGAAAACATCTTATAATCTTCCTGTGTTTTTTCATACAAATGAATTGCGGTGTTAATCTTACACGTCATCTGCATATTTGTTTGAAATACTACAAGGGAGTACACATATCTGAAATAATAGAATGACGCTTAAGGCCTTTAACACCGCCATGCCACTAGTTATGTTATTCTTTACTTATATGAAAACGGCTAATCTAAAAATCTATCCTTAAGAAAAGATCAAACAAGTCAAATTCTAAACAGCGGACAAGGAAAATTATCCAGTTTCTTAAGATGATGTAAACAGGTAAATCCTCTTACGAAACGAGATGGTTGTTAAACAAGCAATGCAATCCACCGCCTATATATTCAACATGCCCGGTTGAATTCGTCATAGATGTGCAGAAGCCGGCTGGTACGCTAGACAAACGGTGAGTAAATGTGTAGCATGTTGGAATAAGTGTAAATGTTAAGCGGACAGATGCATGATGGGGTAAGTAAGTAGTTTTTGTGTGTGTTTTTTTTTATGAAAGTACAAACATAGATAACGTAGAAAACTGATGTCTTAATGCAGAAATGTACTACTGTTTAGATCATTTCAAAAACACTTCATTATAATTTTGCATACTAAACTAGAGTTTTGTAAAATATTTCAAATAATTTAAACGATATTGAGAGTTATGTAATGCGCTTTATGGAATCGCAAAATCGCGCCTAAACGGTCATACTTAATGCACGCACGAAAAATACGACGTAATTATTAAATCACAGCCTATATCAACAGCTTTTCAATTAAGATAAAGGTATGCGACTGTTCTCGTCAGATTTATACAGGAGCATTGTGGAAACATGTTGGCCTTTTGTAGTCTGAATAGGTGGTACTTGTGTTGTTTATTTTTGACATAAAATATCTGGACAATTGAAACTTGCGCAAGGCAAGCCCATCCTCCAGCGTAAATTCACCCGTATTTAAATAAAGAATATATTCATGAGTTTGTTTGTCTTTTTAATTTTGCCTTTATTTAATGAAACCTAGCTTAAAATTCGAAAATAAGAGTTACAAACAACAGATATCCGCCATTGCAAAAGTTAACGTTTAGTACTGTGCTAGATTTGATCACTCGTGTTAGCATTGTAGTTGTGTAAGCTTTTAATACTACTCTTGTTGGCACTTTTGACTAAATATTCTAGAGTATGCATTCTTTTTTTTACATCATTGTGTTTTAATATATACGCTAGGCGACACTTGTTAGTACCATGCTTAGACATATTTCTTTGCTAAACAGGGATTTGATCAAATTTGAAGGAAGAAATCCAATATCCCCATAGCCTCTATGATTTTTCCCAAATAAATGATAAACAATTATACATAACTTGCAGCGAATATTATTAAGATATAAAACCTGTGCTAGTTAATGTTGATATTAGCCAA
This sequence comes from Mya arenaria, assembly GCF_026914265.1. NCBI lineage: Eukaryota > Metazoa > Mollusca > Bivalvia > Myida > Myidae > Mya > Mya arenaria. The sequence continues at coordinate 18,837,552 of NC_069137.1, forward strand.
AATAGATTTGAAGGAGGTTAACAGACACCCATATAGCCGATTTATTCCGGTTCCTTGGGGAAAGAGGCAGGTCCAAAGTGCGCTACTCTAACTTAAAATCCTTGAACCGCCCCTGCCCACATTTTTCTTCCTTCTTCTCCTATCCATTCATGCAGATTTACAAATAGCGAAATATTTTAGTTTGTTATACACTATTGAATGTATTTCATGGCAGATAGTATCATTAATAGGAGAACCAGCTTAAAGTATACACCTGTCCATTTATTGTTGTGGCTAATCAAGATAATATATCTTATTAATGAAGCTATTACTCTCAATCACTTATATATCTTTGAAGATAACACGACGCATACCTGTAGAGTTAAGTCGTTTAGAACTAGTATATGTAGGATCGCTACCAGTTGTACCAATCACTTTCTCCGTTCTATCGTACGTGTCATGCTTAACATAAACAATGATCACATACGTGTAAAATGTAAAGCATCAAAACAAGGTCCACACCTACACATACCTGTATAAGTGTGTATAATTGTGTCTACCGGTAATTTCACATATGGAAACATTCAATTGTGTCTACCAGTAGTTATACTAATGGAAACATTCAATTGTGTCTACCCGTGATTTTACTAATGGAAACATTTAGTTGTGTCTACCCGTAGTTTCACTAATGGAAACATTCAATTGTGTCTTCCCGCAGTTTCACTAATGGTAACATTCAATTGTGTCTACCCGTAGTTTTAATAACGGAAACATGCAAATGTATTGACCCGTGGTTTCATAATGAAAATATTCAATTGTATTTACCCTACGTTTTACTAATGGAAACATTCAATTGTTTCTACCATTAATTTAACTTATGGAATCATTCAAATGTTTCTACCAGTAGTTTCACTTACGGAAACATTCAATTGTTTCTACCACTAGTTTCACTTATGGAATCATTCAATTGTTTCAACCAGTAGTTTCACTAATGGCAACATTCAAGTGTTTCTACCAGAAGTTTCACTAACGGAATCATTCAATTGTTTCAACCAGTAGTTTTACTAATGGCAACATTCAAGTGTTTTACCAGTAGTTTCACTAATGGAAACATATAATTGTGTCCACCTGTAGTTTTACTATAGGAAACATTCAAGTGTTTTACCAGTAATTTAACTAATAGAAACATACAATTGTGTCTACCCGTAGTATTACTATTGGAAACATTCACTTTTGTTTACTGTAGTTTTACTAAAGGAAACATTCAAGTGTTTCTACCCGAAGTTTTACTAATGGATACATTCACTTTTGTCTACCCTCAGTTTTACCTATGGAAACATTTAATTGTTTCTACCAATAGTTTCACTAATGGAACCATTAAATTGTGTCTACCCGTAGTGTTACTAATGGAACCATACACTTGTGTTTACCCGTAGTTTTACTAATGGAAACATTCACTTTTTTTTCCCGTAGTTCGGATTTTTTCTAATGGAAACATTCACATTTGTCTACCCGTAGTTTAACTAATGGGAACATTAAATTGTTTACACCCGTAGTTTCACTCATGGAAACATGAAATTGTGTCTACCCGTAGTTTTACTAAAGGAAACATTCACTTTTGTCTACCAGTAGTTTTAATAATGGAAACTTTAAATTGTTTACACCAGTAGTTTCACGAATGGAAACATTCACTTTTTTTCCAACAGTAGTTTCACGAATGGAAACATTTAATTGTTTCTACCAGTAGTTTCACTAATTGAAACATTCACTTTTGTCTACAAATAGTTTCACTAATGGAAACATTCACTTTTGTCTACCAGCAGTTTCACTGATGGAAACATTCAATTGTGTCTACCCGTAGTTTTTCTTATGGAAACATTCAATTGTTCCTACAAGAAGTTTCACTAATGGAAACATTCAATTGTGTCTACCCGTTGTTTTACTAATGGAAATATTCAATTGCGTCTACCCATAATTTATGAATGGAAACATTTAAATGTTTCTACCCGTAGTTTTACTAATGAAAATATTCTCTTGTTTCTATCCGTAGTTTAACTTATGGAAACATTTAATTGTGTTTACCTGTAGTTTTACTAATGAAAACATTAAATTGTGTCTACCCGTAGTTTCACTAATGGAAACATTTAATTGTGTCTACTCGTGGTATTACTAATGGTAACATTCAAATGTTTCTACCAGTAGTTCTACTAATGGTAACATTTAGTTGTTTCTAATAGTAGTTTTCCGACTGGAAACATTAGCTTGTGTCTATCCGTAGTTTTACTAATGGAAACATTCACTTGTTTCTATCAGTAGTTTCACTAATGGAAACACTTAATTGTGTCTACCCTTAGTTTCCCTTCTGGAATCATTCACTTGTGTCTATTCGTAGTATCACTTATGGAAACATTTACTTAAGGAAACATTCAATTGTGTCTACCCGTTTACTTGTTTTATTGAGTGGCACATTTGCCTTCAAAATCTGTTAAAACAAAAAAAAAATCATTGCGCTATTTTCAACTTATTTGACAGTCACACCATTTGAAAAAAGTACTGATCATGTTAATATCCTAGTCAAATCAATAAATTGTGCTCCTATACACATATAGGTTGTAAATCGTTACTTTGGTTCAAACTAAAACAATCATTTTTAAATTAAACTTCTACATAAAATGTACAAGTATAAAATGTGTTATCTTTGTACATTACTCGCTTAATACGTGAACTGTGTCTGTTTTTTTTTCTTTTTAAGGAATAAAAAAAACATAAACCTTTCCACAATGGCTGCTTTAACCGAAGTCACTTATGCCTTTGTCATTCAGTTGTTAGAACATAAAACTCGAAAATCTATAAAAAAATAAAACCACAACATTTTTATTATACCTTATTCAACCTAAAATTATTGTTTTATAGTTATTGTTTCTTCAAATAAGTGCATTTTCAAGCAAACAGGTTTGTCAACACACCTTCTGATTCTACAGTATGTTTATCACACCATATTACTATTTCTGGTATGACTATCCAGTCTTCAAATATTTGACAGGCTATTCCTCAATTATTGGATAGGCCACTTTTCAAATATTGGATAGTCCATTTTTCAAGTTTTCGATATTCCATTTCTTTAAATATTAGACAGTCCATTCTTCAAATAATGGATAATCCATTTCTTAAAATATTGGATTGTCCATTCTTCAAATATTGGATAGTCCATTCTTCAAATTTTGGATAGTCCATTCTTCAATTATAAGACAGTCCATTCTTCAAATATTGGACAGTCCATTCTTTGAATATTTGACAGTGCATTTTTCAAATATTGGATAGTCGATTCTTCAAATATTGATAGTCATTTCTTTAAATATTGGATAGTCCATTCTTCAAATATTTGACAGTCCATTCTTCAGATATTGGACAGTCCATTCTTCAGATATTGGACAGTCAATTCTTCAAATATTGGATAGTCCATCCTCAAATATTGGATAGTCCATTCTTCAAATATTGGATAGTCCATTCTTCAAATATTTGATAGTCCATTCTTCAGATATTGGACAGTCCATTCTTCAAATATTGGATAGTCCATTCTTCAGATATTGGACAGTCCATTCTTCAAATATTGGATAGTCCATTCTTCAAATATTGGATAGTCCATTCTTCAAATATTGGATAGTCCATTCTTCAAATATTAGATAGTCATTTCTTTAAATATATGACAGCCCATTCTTCAAATATTGAATTGTCCATTTCTTAAAATATTTGATAGTCCATTCTCCAAATACTGCATAGTCCATTCTCCAAATATTGGATAGTCCATTCTCAATATATTGGATAGTCCATTATTCAAAAATAAGACATTTAGTAGAAATACAGTACGGAACGCAGTCCATCAACCCGTATAGAGTACTTTAAGAACAGTTGATGACGTCACAAACATGCTTTAACTGAATATATCGACCTAGTGACTTTCAACATAAGCAAGTCATGTACACGAGATTGACGTTTAGCGTTCAATGTATTCTGTAAAACTCGCCTATCAGGTATTTTCTGTGCAGAAGGGCCGATGTATTTGGTCGATTAGCCTCAATATCACTGTTTGTATTTTCGAAGAACCTTATTGTCACATACTGTAACAAATTTAATAAATGTTCTTAAATAGTTTTGTACATATATGATTAATTTGGTTAGTAGCAATGGCTGGGTGGGCGAATTTGACATCGTGTATACAGTGTAATAATAAGTTGAGCAAATATTCTAAATAAAGTGAGAAAGCATATGAATACCGTTATTGTATTATAGTGTGTGTGTATATTTATCATATTAAACAATTGGACTGACTAAATATAGTGCAAAAGTAATCCGTACTTCATCAAAAGTCATCTAGTAAAAACCTCAGTTACTTGAAACATGGCAGAAAATGATATTAATTATTTAGTTATACTACTGTTTTTTGATTCATTGAATTTGAATCCCGGAGATCAACTCCATGCGCACGTTATAGTAAAAACAATACTTCCACGTACCAAAATCTAAGGTGATTGCGCTAAATCGGAAATGTGTTTCCCGATCAGTGAAGTTAGGTTTTAGGCTTTTGTCATATTTTGCCAAGTTGAGCAGTTCTTAAAAAAATACCTCTATGTTTTCGAATGTTAGTTTTTGAATTCTGATGAATAAATTTCATGTTAAGCCAATGGATGAGAGCGTCCCTATAAAGCTGCAGTGTTACATTTCCCTTATCCTGCCCTATATAGATATGTACGTATGCAGATTCTGCATAGTTTTAAATCGATGCTCAATTTAGGTGAACAACTGTGCATGCATGTGTTGTTTCTTTGTAAGGGAATGATAAAAGCAGCCTAGTGTTATAATTCAAATAAACTTATCGAAGTGTTTCTATTTATATGGCCTGGCTCCAGTTATTGCCACTACCTTCAACTACTTATTATGATTTATCTGTCATACCTTGTCAAAACAACTTTAATGCTGTAAGTTTCCATTGCATTACAAAATTGCTGAGAAGCTAAATTGTGCTATATTAATTTTACATTAACCCCTCTTAATGGTATACGGTCAACGGGCATTAATAATTGTATTGAGTTTCGCAAATCTTACCTAGTCTACATTAGTCCGAACTTCATATGATATTTCCAGAGCATTTAGTCTCCCATATTGTCTTATCTTGTCTAGCGATTTTCTTAAAGCCTCACACCGACTAAATGATAAAAAAATGGAAGTCAGAATATAACAATGATTGAGTCTCATATAATGTCAAATAAATTTCCGAGGTCACCACGATGCTCTATTACAATTAAATGAATGGGAATTACCAACGAAATTCCAAATTCCATATATGATAATGAGGCAGATAAGTGGGTGGAGGATAATATCAATGTTGCTAAGAGAAAAATCGAAGTTAGGTACTCGCTCATGTTTTTGTAAAATGCACTTCTTGTGTATTCCGAAATAAAGTGTGGCAAATCATATGGACTGTTAAAATAAGATTATCATACTAAAAGCAGGAATCCTTTAGCAAATGTTTATATTTGCTCAAATATCGTCTTTGAAGACAACACTTCAAGCTTTGTTGTTGCAAAATTGGTTGATTGACATTATCACGTGATTTTATTAATGGTCAATATGTCAAAACAGCGACGAGATGTATCAAAGTATTCATGGTATGGTGTTTCAGGTGACGTTGTGTCTTCTCCTTTTTTCTCGCCTTTACCGGCGTGGGTTCGCACCCCATTAACTCAAAAATATATTTATGCTCTATACTGTATTTTTTTGTAATTTTGATATAATAGAGTTAAATATCAATAAAATAAGTGTACCCAGATGCATTACCGGTAAAACGATCTCAACCAAAATCTTCTTAGTTATATAATAAAAATCATAAGTATGAAAAGCAACATATAGTTTGAGGTCTGCAGAAAGTCAGGTGGTATGCAAATGTCGTAATGACTTGTAAATTTAGATTATACTGAGATTATACTATTAGTTTTGTTGAAGTTTGTAAGTCGCATTTGTATCATTATGTGGATTAAAAAATTAAAAGCGTTAAGAGAAGCCATTTGGATATACATTCAAAAAATAAGTGTACATCACTAAAACATAATGGGTCGCTCAATTCCTTCTCATAAACATAACATAATATCACAAACATCCGATTTTAGAGTCATTTGAAACAAAACTCTTTGTTAGGCGCATTCTTCATGCACATGTCCATACTATTCAATCAGACAACGAACAATGAACAGAGGCTTGACTGCTCGTTATTCACGTCTAATTCCAAAGCAGACTTTTAAAGGTAGGTTGATAGCTGTGTTTAGGTGTTATTCAAAATGTTTCTTCTATCGTAATAATTAATACGAATTAGCTTCATTTTTCTTTTCTCTTAATCTGTTGGCAACACATACTTGTTATTGTTTCAAAACTAGATCTTTAGCAAGGGTGTATGAATGATTATGACTGAAAGTGATCCATGTATTTCGCTCCTATATCCTGTGAATTTATAAAAAAAAAAAAAAATACAAACGACTTTTCGTCTGGTGTCACTGATCAAAGAAAAGTTTGACACATTAATAAATTTCATCATCATCATCATCATCATCATCATCATCATCATCATCATCGTCATCATCACCACCACCACCATCATCATCATCATCATCATCATATCATCATCATAATCATCATCATAATCATCGTCGTCGTCGTTATCATCATCAGCAGCAGCATCTCCACCACAACCATCACCACATCCATCACGACCACCTGCACCACCACCATCATCATCATCAGCAGCAGCAGTAGCAGCAATATCGGCATTGTTCGTGTCCCAAGCAGATACATTTGTTTTAACATGACCTACTGTTATATACGAAAGTTTTTCTGAAATAATATAAAAAGGGTAAATTATCAAGTGACGATATTAAGGAGAGTTGTTATGTAGTTATGCTTATTGTCATCTTATCATTATTTTAGGGAATTTCAAGCGTATTTTTCCGTTGAAAATCCAGGTTGGGGTATGCAATTAGCTACGCGTATTATTTCGTTGGGAGTCATGGTTTGGGTAAACAATTGTCTATTATGATATGTTAAAACACGGAACTAAAAGGGATGTTGTGTCACATTTTGATTGCAAACAATGCATGTCATCAATTTATAAAGTGACTAAAATTATAATTATATATTCACTGATTATAACAAAACATAGGCACGCTAAAATATGCATATTAAGAACATGTTTATTAGGAAAACAGTGAAGTATTGACTTTTACGTTATATAGTTACAACGGCTAAAAACGTACTTTGGATGTAATCGAAAATAATAAATTTGATTAAACGCATGTTTTTACAAAACTACTTTTCAGCTTGTTGCTCTATGCACCTCGATTGAAATATTTTCTGAGTTTTTTTGCCGAATGTTTGTAGACGATTAAGAACAGAAGGCAAGTAGTAACTACACTCCCTGATGTATGACTTGTTTATGTGACAATTGGTTTTGAATGATGTTCATCAGATAATTGACTGGGGATGTCCCTATTGTTATAGTGGGTTGTAAATGACAGATGTTTTATATGATTTGAATGGCTTGATATATAGTTCTGAAGTTGACTGAGTAATGTCCATATGAACATACACAAGGATCCCATATTGACGTACAATTCTACTAGTGTAAGAGATACGCAATTGCATATATGGTATCTCTGGGACTCAACGTAATTAAAAAAGACAAATAGTCAAACCTTTAGTATATCGATTCTGCTGTTTAGATAAGAAGTTAGTTTATTTGTTTAAGGTCAGTATTATTTATTGTACTATTTCCTTTTTTATTACGATTTATAATATCCTAGATATCAAGGAGATTTTATTCGTATCGAAGTTAACATATTAGATAACGATACTTATATAAGGAGCACACCACTAACTGCTTTTAGCTATTGAAGATGACAATGATATTCATACATAAACTTGTAACAGTGCGTATGAATGAATATATATATCCGATGCCGGGCAAAATTTGTTTGGTCATTGTTCTTAGATTCTCAAAAATGTTTTGCTTATTTTAGCATATTTGTTTGCCTGTTTGTCGTGGGAAAATTTGTTTTACAACATAGTATTGACAAGTAATATTGGCTTTTGTTTAAAAAATAAATAATGAAAATTATATTTGAAATGTATTATATTAAGCGTACACTTTCGAATATATATATCAATATTACCGTGTGCTCTAGGCGAACCTGACAGTACACCATTCATAACATGGGAACCCAATACCTTCTTATTTTGGTTAGTTTATAAATCAATTGTGTTACTATGTTTGCATAGCTGCGATCAGGTTACAGTTAGTCAAGATATGGTCCATTCTGTAATCTTGACAATTGTTCGCAAACGTCCATGTAAAGCCATTTAATGTGTTTAAAATGTTTAATTTATCGGGTCCTTTTCATTTTACCTTTGTGAACAATGTGCATCTATTCATGTGCGAGGATCATTCATAAATACCTTCCTATACAATTGTTATGATAAAGTTCTTAGAGCAGTGCCCTTTACTAGTATTTAACATATACCGCAGCATGGCCATTAGGTAGCGCATCCTTATACTTGTGGTTAGACACACCACTGTCATTAAAGGGGTAGTCCGTGAATGGGGGGTCCCGTATGACAGTGACACAAATGACTGGCTTAAGGGCCAATAACATAATAAGACTGAGACTCTAACTTGGTCTGACGCTGATTGATGCATTTCTAGTAGGCGTCGTTCAATAAACGTAAACGCCCTCCACGCCAACTCACCCCACCCGACTTTAAATGCAAAATAAGCGGAAGATGCGGTTAATGCCTATGGGTTATGTGTTAAAATTACTGTTTTATTATATTATTAACCTCCCTATGAAGGATAACCGGATATGTGTTTGCAAGAATTTTATTTAATAATATCTTGTACGTATATACGTCTACTAAGGAAATAGTTTAACAAAACTGCAAGAACGTATTAACGTTTTGGTATGTTGATGAGTGTTCAAATTATAAAATGCTCAGACGGAGCACAAGGTATCGGCAATCATTATCATTCAGTGCACTATTATATCTAATAATAGTTTAAAAAAGTATAAAATATTCCAACTACTCTGAACTCATCGTTCTAAGAATCACTATTTCATTATGGAAGATGAGTAATAGAAATGTAAAAGGTCTAGTGGTTTCCAGAGGAACATATTTGTGTTTTTGTCATTAAACTCTTATTTCTGCCAAACGTTCTCTACCAAGGTGTTCCAAATTATGTACAGCTGTAATCATGCCATCGCCTAATGTTAAAGTTTGGAGAATTTATTAAACACTACTGCTGTTTGACAACCCAACTGTAGATTGTTTTCAGATAACTTTGACATATTTGCCAATAAAAGCTTATTTCAAAACAAACTATATAAGCGGTGTAAGTTTGCAATTGTTATTATGTTGAAACATATATTTTAATTCTAAGATGCAGATTTGCCTATAGCACACATATAAATTGTATAGTCAAACATTTATTTATAACGAATATTATCACTTTATAAATTTGAAGAGCGAAAACTATCGAATGACTTGACACCATATATTTTTTATCAGTTTCGTCATTTTTTATTACTAGTATTTAACTGAAATTATAATGGAGTACTTTTTGCTTTAACTGCCTGATAGCTCATGAACACAGGTATTGAAGCATAGTTTGTGTGTTTGACAAAGTAGGCTAAACGTTAAGTAATATAGTAAGAAAGTGAAAGCTAGAACATTATTTACCATTTAATAACATAAATTTGTCTTTGAAGTCGTGGGCTTTGAAATCGGCTAAAAGGTCGATTAAGATAAAATCAAAGGTCGACCTTTTCGCGGATACACACACTATACATTGACAGCAGGACTGTCAATATCTACACGTGCTACTATTGTAGATGCTCGCGCTAAATTGAGCATCTGGCTAAATCAGCAGAATTCAGCAGGAACATTTTGTCAAACTTTTGATTTGTAATTTCGATTCTTTAGATAATTATATGTTACGCCTCACTGTGAGAGAGAGACTCCATTAAAAAACAAATAAGTAAATGTTAATGAGTTGAAAATTCATATGCTTCGTTTGATCCAATATATGTCAAGAATTACCAAATATATGTCAGCATTGCTTTTGTTCAGAAGTAAACTGTGCAGATTATGCAACGTTTTAGACAACAAATATAAATTCGCTTCATAACTACTGTAAAGTTTCGTCTTAAAAAGACTTTTCCAAGCTAATGTCACAACCTTTCCATTTGTCATGCAAATAGCCGCCTGTAGAACGGTCCTTGTCAACACTCATCTGGATCCTTGTATTAGTTCATGGTGATGGGCATTATGCCTGATTTGTTCCCACTTTACAGTAATTTGCTACTGATACGCAGTACCATAAATGGATTTTGAAGAACTGACCATTTGCAATCAAACACGTCACAGTAACCAAACGTCAAGCGCACACATGGCAGGGTTTGAACAATACCAACTTCATTTGAAATATGCCGCCTAGTACATCCAGATGTTTAGTAAGCATACTCGCTTCTCACAAAGGCATGTCTGGTTCGTATTCAGGCCTGGTCGTCTGTAAGTTAGGTTTTTGCTCAAAATTGAATATTCTCTGGGTACTTCTGTTCCCCTGATATCGCAAGACTACACATTTACGCAACATCGTGACATCGATAGACAAGGAGAGTCAATATAATTATCTTAACAATCTGTAATACAAAACAGTTTAACCAGTGTTCACCATAGCCGTATATGTGTGTGTGCATTTAAACTATAAGATAACAAGCGTATACCATTTATGAATGTACTCATTTTTACCATTTCATTAAAGGTTCTTAAAATCTGTTTTTTATTCGTTTTTTCTTAACATAAACTGAAAAAAGCACTGATGCAACTTGTGTTAATGTCCTTAGTTTCATTAAATAATTTAAGGTTTAAAACAATATTGTGTCTACTATGTTTATATTAATACATTTTCTTTTTATACCCCTTCCTTAATTATTGGTCTATGAGCATGTATTTAATAATATAATTGATTTTCGCAGATCTTACTCAAGCTTCATTGATTTCTTTATTTATGTTATCCTAATTTGGGTAGCTTTATTCTTATTGCGTTCATCTAATTATTTTTATTATATCAGTATAGCTTTAAACAACGATTTTAAAGTCAAACTAATATGATACAGTACTCTTTGTTCAGCGCATACTTCATATTCGTCTCCATAAGCCTAAATCAGATAAAGAACAATGGACAGAGGCTCGACAACGCAAACACAGTAAATGGTACAATAACAGCATGACATATGCAGAAATATAATATATTTGCTATTCCCATTTGATTTATTAAGTAAGAATATAACTTAATTGACATGCCATTTTGTTTATCTTCGTCATTAATACAAGTAGCTACGTTATAGTATTATTCAATATGTTTGACAATTGATATAACTAATTCTTAACAAAATAATAGCTTGAATCAATTCAAACCGTTCGGTCTTAACACCTGTGAATATAGCACAGACAAACTAATTTGACATTTCATTAAACGGTGATTAAGTTGTGAATGTCTCCATTTATAATCAAATATGTCCTTCAGATCAATCTTGAAATGGCATATCCACATAGTCATATGTCTAGTGCTATATTCCGTAACTACTGCAATGTGTAATGTACACTGTGATCCCGGATTAACGTATAGTTACGGTATTGAAATTCCAATTACCTAACATGTTGGAATATGTATTGGCATTTGTAATACCTCAATTAATTTAGACTAGCAATACTGTAAATAGTGCTTAGCAAGTTAAATATCGCATTAATATTACTAAAGGGTGACAATGTTAACTTGTGATCAACTCTTACGTATTGTCTAATTTAAGTGAGATTTGATGGTTTCATTTCAAGAATGTTGAGCCTTTGTTATCAATAACCAAACACAACATCTTGGTCAAATGTCAGTGAAAAATAATCCTTTTTGTCTAAACAATCTTAAATTTACATAAATGACACTATTTGTTGCAATGGAATAGGTTTGGATGATTTTGATACCTACGCATACTTTTTAGAACATAACAATGATCAAACACAACAAATACGGATTGTACAATAAATATGCTTGTGAGGGACTGTTTTACAAGTTTTATATCGACGACAATTACTAAAACATTCTGATATCCTCATCACCTTAATACGAGTTTACAGGTGTATTGTAATGTGCAGTTTATATTTGAGGAAAACCCGCTTTGAATCAAACATGCAATAGGGCGGGCAATAAAGATATACGTGTATATAATTTCAGATGATTACAATATCAGATCATCTTGCTGGGTCACTTGACCAAATATCATACAAAAAAGTTATTACAGTGACTACAACCTTGAACATATTCATGCATTAGAGAAAGTAATTATTGACAAGTAACTTCTTTGCATAAAATAAGGTTATAGTTCGCTGTTTCATTCAACGTATTAATTATAAATTGAACAACTTTCTTTACTCTTTATGTTAATCGATCAGTCTATTTTCAATCGAGACCTATATTGCCTAGCCGTAAATGTGCAATAACAAGTGCGCAATTATTATGGAGCCCTGGGTCCGTATTACAGAAGCATCTTATCTTTAACTTTATCCTTAATTCATACAAAAAGTCCTTAAATGTACTAAAAATATCTTATTTTTTAAGAAATATTTTAAGTGATATTACAGAAACTTTTTATCTTAGAATATTCCTTAAATGGAGCGATTTCTTCCTTAAATTATAAGGAAGGTCCGAACCTTCCTTAGAAGTTGAGAAAAAATTCTTAGAAGTTGAGGAAATTACCGAGGAACGATGATCCTGTTTTTGTCGAAAACTATCGTTTGCAGACAATAATGCAATCGGCGGTTTACCAAAGGTATGTATTCATATTTAGATACCGATAATACCGTATTAAAGGTTTCCATTATGACTTGAAACGCGAATTGCGTCAGCGGAAGTAAAGAAAGAAAACATCCCCTCGCGATTATTCTTTAAAAGAGTGGTGCACTTTCTTGTTTAAAACAAAAGGATAATACTGTTTTTGCTGTCATTACATCGTTCTTTTATCGCACGAAATGTGAAGCTTCAAGTGGCAAAATATTTAATAGTCGTATAAATACTAGTTGATTAGTATAAATACGTATTCGGATGAGGCTCGGTTTCGGATTTAATTGATTATGTAACGATGTGTGATTTAATTTTAAGCCACATGTTTGCATCTTTATGTATTGCCTGCCTTGTGATTGTAAATAGGCAGCTTTGATAAAGGTGTGTAGTATTGGCATTTAACATCGCAAATTTTGGTTTGTATTATTTTAATAATGTTTCTGCTTTTTCACAGGCTTATAGGGCTGACAAGTCCAGCATCTCTTTCTGCAAGACACTTTTAGTGACCGGTGGGGGCTGACAAGTCTAGCGGCTAGTTCTAGCCCGCTGGACACTTTCAGTGATCGGTGGGGCTGACAAGTCTTGCAGTAGTTGTGGTTGGACACTTTCAGCGACTGGTGGGGGCTGACAAGTCTAGCGGCTAGTGCAGCTAGACACTTTCAGCGACTGGTGGGGGCTGACAAGTCTAGCGGCTAGTGCAGCTAGACACTTTCAGCGACTGGCGGGGACTGACAAGCCTAGCGGCTAGTGCAGCTAGACACTTTCAGCGACTGGTGGGGGCTGACAAGTCTAGCGGCTGGTTCTAGCCTGCTGGACACCTTCAGCGACCGGTTCGGGCTGACAAGTCTAGCGGCTAGTGCGGCTATACACTTTCAGCAGTTTATTTGAGCTGACAAGTCTAGCGGCTGGTTCTAGCCTGCTGGACACTTTCAGCGACCTGTTTGGGCTGACAAGTCTAGTGGCTAGTGCGGCTAGACGCTTTCAGCGACTGGTGGGGGCTGACAAGTCTAGCGGCTAGTTCTAGTCTGCTGGACACTTTCAGCGACCGGTTTTGGCTGACAAGTCTAGCGACTAGTTCGGCGAGACACTTTCAGCAGCTAGTTCCAACCTTCCAGAATGGCAGATAGGGGCAATATCCTAGATAACCAACCAGCAACTTGTTGATAGGTATCGCTTCAACAGGGCAGGCCTCAATTACCTTGAAACTGTGTTTGGACCAGCACTGGAGCCAGCTACAATGAGACATGAGACATAAGAGTTTGTCGGCTATGGACAAACTCCTTATTACTCTAAGGTACTTAGCAACAGGGGGAATTTAGCTAAACGATGCTGACATGCACAATGTCTCACAGCCAGCAGTATCAAAAATATTGACTGAAGTGACAAATCATCTGTCATCTGCTGATGTTTTGGGAAGGTTTGTGCGTTTCCCACTAACAGTGAGGGAGCTTGATGCACAGGTTCAACAATTTTATGGACTGGCACAGTTTCCAAAGGTGGTGGGTGTCATAGATGGTACCCACATACGTATTCAGGCCCCTTCGGAGGATGAGCCGTCTTTTGTCAATAGGAAGGGTTTTCATTCAATTAACGTACAAGTTGTGTTTTTTTTTGATGGTTTTGACAGAATAACAAATGTGGTTGCCCGATGGCCAGGGTCTGCACATGACAGCAGAATTCTTCAGCAGAGTGGCCTTAGGAACCTATTTGATGAAGGTCACGTACCTAATAGTCAATACCATCTTCTTGGGGACGGCGGATATGCTGGGCGAAGGTGGCTACTTACCCATACCTCAATCCCCAGCCTGGTAGCCAAACAGCATACAACAGGTAAATGTAATTATTCTGCATGACATTGATATAGTAAACGAAGTGAACAATTATTGAAACATTTGTCAACACTGAAAGAAAATTGTAAAAATTAATCATGTAATAAGGTGATCTGTAACACGTACTAGAAGCTTTCACGAGACATAACTAAACCTATTTCTTCGTCAAAGTAACGAAAAACAACAATGCCCTCTTTATTATTTTCTTTCTGAACTCCTTTGAATACACTGATGCATACATGTTCTCACGGTGCATTTGCTTTGATATGGCAGTGGTAAGATAATAATCTTATTTACACTCGTCAATGTATATGTAATGATATTTATATAAAAAAAAAATTCAGATCCCATAAAATTACTAGAGCCAAGGTGGAGAGAAGCATAGGCCAACTTAAAAGACGAGTCGGTGTTCTCCATGGTGAAATTATGGTGCAGCCAGAAAAAGCTTGCAGGTATTAGTAATATGCAAAACAAAAATTGCATAAAAACAATATACTTTTAAGTTTCATGCACTTTTTCAAACAAAAACAAAACTGATGTATGGGCATGTGGCCATTGTCAGAAGAGTAGTTCCTAATGAAACAATGAACATGTTTGGCACAGGAACTTGATTGACATGTTGATAATGGGTAGGTGACCCTATTGATTTGGAGGTTTATATCAAACGTTTTATGTTGACATTGAGCTGAAAATTTTAGCTATTGTGTCCTAGACAAAATACATAGGCCAAAACTTTCAGGAAAGTTTTTTGTTAAAAAACGAGCAAGTATTTGTGTAAGCTTAATTAAAGGAGCATTGTTGGTACAAACATAAGCATGACACAGAAAATTTACTGAACACATACTGTTTTATTCAACTCATTCCTGCATTTGTTCTGTCCAGCAAATTTACAGCATAACATGTCAAACATACAACTCATGAGCTCACTGTTCCAGTTATATATATGTAAACATATGTTAAATTAGAAAATGAAAACAACCTTTCACAGGGTGCATTAACCCTCTTAATATGATTAAAGAATTCAGTTAAAAATGATTTATTTTTACATACAAACACCCAGTACTGACATGTATTTACTATTTAACACTCTGTTAATCAAATCCTAATACATTGAAATAACCAAAAAGCACTTAATACTGTGTTTAGACAATGTATAGAGCCTTTTTTGTTTAATGTTGTTGAAAGAACCCTTTCAAATTTACAAAATTAAATTGACAATATTTGTAAAATCAATCCATTTAAAAAACACATTTATTGTATTATTATTATTTTTGGTCAGTGCGGTTTGTTGATTTCAATGCTAACTTACATACTGGATTAACAGACATTTTCTGAAACAATATCTGAATATACTGCTGATTTTTTCATATTATGTTTTTAATACATTGAATTTTATTAGATTCAATACATAATATGAAACAGCTTTGTTTCAAATTATTTATTTTTTTGCTCTTTTGGATGTAATTTACTGCCTTCTAAAGGCTGTTTACCGTCGAGCAATTCTCCCCCCCTCCCCCCCCCCCCCACCAAAATCATATATTTTTTCCAATTTAATTAATGAAGGCTACTTTGATAAATAAAAAAACAATGAATTTCTTGAAAATATACAAACTCTCTACAAGACTTACTCTTTCACAGGATAATGTATTCATAAAAAGGTAAAAACATGTATATTTGCCATTACTTAAGCCAATGAGACCTGTTTATTTTTCCCAAAGTGAACCTTTTTTCCAAATTGCATGTCACAGGCTGTAAAAATTATATCCCAAAAAATCTAAACTCTATACTATTAAAGTGTATCAATTAATTAATTCAAAAACATTAAAGAAAACAAATTATTTGCGGTGTTAACATAATTATTCTGAAATTGAACAGTAGTGTTCTTAAATTTCTGAATAAGAACATTCCATTGTTTCTCCAAATTACAGAATTGTTCTGACCTGCGCTGTTTTGCACAATATCTGTAAAGCGCGGAACATACCAATGGCAGACGTGATTGTTGACGGCGGCAATGCTAACAACATGGACAACAACATTGCTCCTCAACATGGTATGCAGTACAGAGATTACTTCGCCAACACCTACTTTTAAGCAGTACATGTAAGTTTTTTTTTATTATATCCTTTATAATGATATATAGAGATTAACTGATGAATTGAAAAGGATATTTCAATAGGTGAAATAACATTTTGATACCATTCTTTAATTTTTTAAATTTTAGCAAGCTCCTACTGAAAGGAAATGCATATACAAAATGAACCTGCAAAGTGCTGGTACACACTTTTTATGATGTCAATTCTGAAATGACATTACATTTGCCTAAATTTTGGCCGGTTGCCTGAAAAACTTCCAATAAATTTTAATTATTTTATCTCATATATTTATGTATATAATAAAAGAAGTGTTGATTTCAGTGTAAGATAGCAAAATATTTCACATTGTAAACCCAGAAGCCAATATTTCACAGATGAGCTACACCACTTGTGAAATAGAGATTTTGGTGGCCACTCCGTAAAATATGTTATGATCTTATACCTGAACATTAAAAGTACAAATGAATCCGAGGCTATAATCATTCTTCGCCAAGCTGTTTTTTGAGCACCCTGATCTGGAGCCGTAGCTTCTCTTCCCGCAAAGCTTGCATCACAGTATGGCAGGAACAGGTGCAGATCACTGAGTCACTGCTGCAAACAATAAGTCAGTTTTAATTACAAATATAAAAAAGAAACTTGAGTTATCAATAAAGGTGATTTGAACACCCCAAACAAAGTTACCACAGAAACAGGTTTGCCATATAAGTATAAGCATTTTGTATAAAGTTTCATTCAATTCCATATTATAGGTAAACTTGGTACTGATAAATACAGTACAAGAATTGATTGTGGCAATTTCTTCTACTTTGTACAGACATATACTGTTCATTTATTAACAGTGACAACTTTTATCCTTTGTTTTAGATTGTGCCATGGCCTGAAATCATTGGATGATGTGCTGATGAAAACTTTACAACTTCATTTTATAAATAGACATTACTTACACAGTTTGCAGTAACAATTTTGGCATGAATGTGTTACTTACATGTTGTATGTCTCACTGGTCACATTAAGGTCGGTCACCATCTGAACTGGACTGAAAGAAAAAAAAAGATTTCATTACATTAAAAATTAATAGCTTGAGAAAAAATGACTTATAATATATTGATGTATGAAGAACATAACAGCTGCAAGTTTTACTGAAATATATTTGTACCTAATTGTATACCTGTAAATTGTAACCAAGTCTTAACTGGTACTAAGACTTGCATTGGAACTGGCACCTTTTCCCTGGGTTACTACTAAAGCAATTTTCAAATAACTTTATATAAATCTGATTCCATATTAGTACATCCTTCATTGCACTACTTACCAGTATGTATGTTGTTTTACAATTATTCTATGTTGTAAAAAATACTGTTGAGCAAAGGTTTTTATTAGCACTGCTAACTTAAGTATCATTAAAGTTTCAATATTGGAAGTTTAAGCCTTTGTTGTAAACACTTCACACCTAGTAAGCAATATACTAGCATAACCTAAATGTTTATTAAAGACCTCAAGCCGAATCTTCTTCGGGCGTATAATGCTCCGTTTTGCGGTTCTCTTTTTATAAAAGTTCTTTGTAAGTACAGTGTTAATGCTTATTAATGTTTCATCTATAAGCATGTGCTGCAGGTGAACAAACAAAAATGATAACCCCATTAGTTATTACATGTCATTAGCTTTATTTATTTAATCTTTACACTTTTATAAGCAATAACAAACACTTGAATGATACTATGAAAATCTTAATCTGGTGCACTAAGGAAACATGGATAAGAAGAGTGGTTCTAAAGTTAATGTGTCTGTAACTCGCTTAAAATATTAGAGGCTAGAATTCAACATGGTGAAAATTCTCATATCTGATCGCAACGGAAACCAACCCTGCTTTTACATTAGAAATAGGTAGCAAGAAATCCCAGTATTTAGCTGTTTAATGGTAACAAAAGCAGTATCTGTTACACTCAATATGGGTGGGAGGTAACTATTACAGCTGTACATGCAACGATTAATGAGTTCACTTGTTGGAGGGCAGCTGTAGAAATCCCGAGTACATTGGCATTCCAGCCTGGCTTATATTGCAATTAGGCCGCATGTTTTTTTTCCAACTACAGAAATTACAGCATCTGTCAAGAGATCAATAGTCCCAGCATTAGGTCCACCACCTGGAATAAGTGCAGTGTAAATGATTATCATTGTGGAACATAATTGAAAAAAAATGGATAAACAATAGCATTTCCATGTATAAAGATTTTTTGATACATGATCAACTGTTGCAATATTAAAATGATAAATTTGCAAACACATGACATATGTTTTTTCTTACTAGTGTTATGAATGTAAAAAAAATCGAAAACAAAGGTTCTTATGAAGCGTACCGAGTTTAATTTGAAAGAAATAAGCATAAATCACGGTATTTCTTCTTTATGAGACTATAGTAGACCATAATAAATCTTTAAGAAATCACCAATCAGTAATATTTTTTGCGCTTTCAGCTATTAAATATGCGGTTAAATTCATGTTATCAGTATTTTTTTTTTCCATAAATTCTTTATTTAGTAAGTAGTTAAAGGTTTTTCAGTCAAAAGTGGTGTATGTTTTACATGTGAATGTATTGATTTTGAATAAGATTGTCACTTTAATTATATGACACACAATATGAAGAATAAAAGTTTATATAAAGAAAAAACATTTTGACAGCAATTTTATCCATAAAGTGCATTACTTTTTTGTACTAAACATAGAATATGAATAGCAACAAAAATACATTAAATGAATTTAATGGATTATACCAGTTTTTTGTTGATTTTGGATGTAATCTTGGTAAAAGTTTTTATGCCGCTGCACCAAGTTGTCCCACTTCTTCAGAAGATCAATGGATGAGCGTGGGAACTCTGCTCTAGCATTGTACATCTTTGGTATGGTCTCCTCCCACATGTGCCGCTTGGATTTTGTTGTAATAGCTTAAACAAAAACAAAAAAACAAACAATAAGAATAGGTGAGTCTGTAGCTCTTCAAATTGCACTCAATGTGTCTAAATTCAAACATTTGTAATACAACGCCAAAAAAAATTATGTGAAAAAGTTTTGATACACACATAAGATCACACTAGCCTCAATATTTCGGCTATTCGGTCTGACTATTGAACAAACTACAGGGGCAGGGTGTGTAGTTGGAACTTTTATTATCTTAACTCTGTATATTACAAAGATAACAGAATAAAAATTCCAAAAAAACATTGTTTTTGTATGTTATCAATAGTAACAAGTTCACCATCATTATAAATGAGACTGGGATTTAAAAAAATGGGGGGGGGGGGCGTGGTCAAAGGGGTGTGTCAAAACAACAACGCACTCTGCTGCCTCTGTGATACAAACATGTATACATGCAATTTGGAAGTTAGTTATAATTTTTGCGATGATTTATCACAAGTCCTTTAGTATTCATTCGTTCTGTTTCGTCCCGTCAGGATGCAATATTGTAACAGTTGCCGTCAGTTGGCACTGACTACTGCTTTGATATATTTTAGTTGTACAAATATACTCACAGGGTGTGTGCTTGTTATGCACGTATTGGTAACGGGTTAGATTGTGTGTCCCGCTTGGTCCTCCCATAACCTCTGCCAACAGCATACAATCATGCAGGGAAAAATTGGGAAAACGTTTCTCCATATTTACAAAGGTAAACAAAGACAAATGCCGTCTGCACGATGTATTTAGTGCGCACTTCCTTATTCCGGTTCTATTTTTGTGCTGGAAAAAAAACGGAATTCCAGCTTCCGGTTCTATATTTAGTTGGCGAACTATTAGAATTCCAAAATCCGTTCTATATTTAGACACGGAATTACCGAAGTTCCTTAGAAACGCGGATAGATATTAGTTAAGGTTTAAAATAAAGATATGGAATATTTGACGAAAGATTTCCTTAATTTTTTTTAGGAATACTACTTAAGAAAATCTTCTTTTTTTTCCTTACCTAAGGAAATTATTCAAGGATAAAATATTACTTAAAATAAATATTAAGATGCTTCTGTAATACGGACCCTGAATCGTACAATATCGGCATATATCTAACAATAATGCTATTTAGTTTATGTTTTAATGCAAGTAGTTAATAATTCACTTATCAGTGATAGTGATATGTATTCCTAATTAAACTGTTCAATTTCAAAAACATAATATCTAAAGTCCGAGGAAATTTAAAGACATTATATTTGTATCATAAGCGTTAACGAGGAAAAAGCTTCAGAAAGGGCAATTGCACTGACTGATGTTGTGCAATTCGCTCATGAAGATGAAAGTCATATACAAACGCGTGCTAAAGTCGTCGGGACTTAGAAATATACATAGAGATTACAAACATTTATCATATGTGAATTACAAAAAATATAGCGTCAAACCCAATTTTGAATTATTTCGGATGTTAACATTCGTTATTCAATCCGCCATGTATTATACTTCCGTCGTGAACAGTTTCGAAAGAAAACAATAGTTGTGCCAATGTTTTGGGTATTTCTTGTTCTTAATCACGTAAAAAAAATCAAATCTAAAATATTATTTGTTGTTGATTTTTTTTCTACATATTTTGAACGTTTCAAATATGTTTCCATTTGGGTTACATAATTCACAATTGTACACAACTAGCCCCTTGGTAATACTGTGATCGAGGATAAATAATAACTGTTTGGCAATTGCTGATACACAACTAGCCCCTTGGTAATACGGTGATCGATGATGAAGAATAACAGTTTGGCAATTGCTCATTTACAACTAACCCCTTGGTAATACCGTGATCGATGATAAAGAATTACTGTTTGGTAACTGCTCATACACAGCTAGCCCCTTGGTTATACCTTGATCGATGATAAAAAAATAGTTTGGCAACTGCTCATACACAACTAACCCTTTGGTAATACCTTGATCGATGATAAAGAATTACTGTTTGGTAGCTGATCATACACAACTAGCCCCTTGGTAATACCTTGATCGATGATAAAGAATTACTGTTAGGTAACTGCTCATATAAAGACCAAAGACCAGAATGATTGCTCGATATCAGTTACTTACACAATTAGAAAATGAATTATGAAGTAATATGGTATGTCTGTTATTGACGCTTAATACCAAAGTCGTCTTATAAAAGAAAGTGGATAGCTTTGATTAGGAGTTATTCAAAACTTTCTTTTATCTTAATAGCAATTAATACAAAAAAGTAACGTTATGGTTTTCTTCTATATGTTGAACTAATTTATGTTATTGTTACAAAAATCAGTCTTATCATAGAGTGTATGAATAATTATGACCGAAACGGATTAATATATTTTGTTCTATATCCTGTGAATTTTTATTTAAACAAAAAATAAATGAGATATCGTCTGTGGCCAATGATCGGAATAAAAAGTTTATTACAATAAATAGCAATTAATTCACAGTAGTCATCGTCATCGTCATCGTCATCATCATCATCATCATCCAACTGCTATTAAATGGAAAAAAGTGATATTGTTGATTTAAACGCTATTTAGTAACGCTTGAGTTTTCTTTCTATCTATGTTTTTAGCTAAAGAGCAATTAGTTAGAGAGAGCGTTTGAGCAACTTTTCTGTAAATTTTAAACAAAAGGCATTTCTATAAGGCATTAATGATTTGTTATTTTGTATATTTGGACAAAAATGTTTAATCACAACCTTCTATAAGATACTAAAGCTTGTTTGAAAACAATATAAACAGGGTCAAATAATTATACCAGGTGACGATATTAAGAAGAGCTGTTATGTAGTTTTTAAGGCCAAAGCTCCTCGGTATATAAGTCAAGCGTAATGTCAGATTATTATTATTATTTGAGAAACTATTTAGCTTTTTGTTCCATTGAGGTTTGCAATTATCTAATCGTATTCTTCCTTTGGTAGTCCAGATTGGGGTAATTGAGTATACAATTATCTTATACGATATTTTAAAACACGGCACTGACAAGGGTGTCTTTTCAAATTTTCTTGCTAACACTCTGTATCACCCATTTACGAAGTTATTTAAACTATATATATTATTTTTATTTTAGATAATAGCAAAGCAGATGTATTATAAAATATTCATTTTATGGACAAATTTATTGTGGAACAACAGTACGGAACTGACTGTAACTTTATAAGTATACAACGGAACTCTGCAAAAAACGTACTTCTGTTTGTATTCGAACATGCTGAAGTAGATTCAATGCATTTTTCTTCAAACAATATTTAACGGCAGTTTGCTCTGTATGACTTGATAAAAATATATCAGAGTTGTCTGCCGATTGTTAATAGAAGATTATGAACAGCAAGTAAATGGGGGAATGTCTTAATGTGTTCATTAAATATGAATGCCGTTAATCAGACGATTGATTGGGCACTGTTATAATGGGTTGTTAATGACAGGTGCATATAACGAATTGAATAGTTTTATATATTATACTGAAAGTGACTGAGCCTATAGCATATTGGACTACACGTAACTAAACACGTCAAATAGTTGAACTTTTACTTTCAATATTCATCTGTTTGGATAA
The DNA here is from genome assembly GCF_026914265.1 of Mya arenaria. NCBI lineage: Eukaryota > Metazoa > Mollusca > Bivalvia > Myida > Myidae > Mya > Mya arenaria. Next base: position 18,860,909 of record NC_069137.1, read on the forward strand.
GACATTTCGTTAAACATTGAAGGTCAGTATTCTTAAGTGTTTTCTTTAATTACTACAATGTCATAGATATTGAAGAGATTTTTTTTCTTATCAATGTAGTTAAAGTGACACCCATATAAGGAGTCGTACCATTGACTGCCTTTTGCTTTTGAAGATGACAGTGATATTCACACATAAAACGGTATCAATCTATATAAATGGATATATTTTCGGTAATATGAAAATTATGTTTGACTAATGTACCCGCATTCCCAAACATTAGATTATGTTTAGCATCTATTAATCTTGATGCATCGTGAATTAATTGATTTACACAATATTATTGACATGAACTATTTAATTCTGGATCTAAAAACACACGCATTAGATAATGTAAATAATCTTAAATATATTATATTAAGCATACCCTTTCAAATATATATATATCAATATTAACGTGTTGGTTTATCTAACCTAACAGTACGCATTTCAGAAGAAGGCAACCCAACCCCCTCTATTGGTTAGTTTGGGAAACCATTGTGTTGCTATTTTGAATAGCTGAGATAACGATTAATCAAGATATGCTTAATTGTCTTAAATTGCGTTTTGCAAGCGTAAATGTACAGCCATCGCTCAATTTGCTTTAATTGTTTATCAGTTGCCTTGCACCTATGTGAACACTGTACGTTTGTTCATGTGCGAGATTCATTTAAAATAAGTTTTATACCATTGCTATATTAAGGCTATTTCGATATATTTAATAAACACATCGCGCAATGCCGTTCATCAGTTTTTTAAACAAAACGCAGCATTGACATTAGGTAGCGTATCTGTGTTCTTGTGATAAGACCATTACTGTAACATAATATGGCTAAATCTCTAAGCGGGTCCGATGCTGATGTATGTAACCATACCATCCCTCAATTTTGAGTAATTATTGAACATTCCTTCTGTTTGACAACCCAGGGGTATATTATTATCTGATTACTTTGACATATAAACAAATGCTAGTTTAACAACAAACTATGCAATCGGTGTTTTCAGTTAAAATTCCGTTGAATTATATATTTCTACTCTTAGATGTTGATTTGCCTATGCAACTTACGTATAATGTGTAGTCAAACTCTTATTTATAACGGAAATGACCACAGTATGAGTTGGTAAAGCGAACACTTTCGAACGCTTTTCTGTTTTTAATTTCTTTTTTTTAGATAATAAATAAATACAATGAGAGAGTCCCTTTAAGGTACATGACCACGTTCCTCCGAAAAATATGAATGTCGGCCGATTTTAATGAAACTTGAAACAAACACTCGTCAATGACTGTACTTTAACGAGGTGTATTTTTTTTAAATCCCGTTGTTTGTTGATTTAGAGCGCCATCTAGCGGACACGTGCTTTTCGGCGCAAACGTTAACGTTTATAAAAAAATTGGAATATAATTTATTGTATGCTGAATAAATAATCCTATAATTTTAGTACTAGTATCTAAGATTGTTTTTATTAATTTTAAGTTTTATGACGAAAGCCTTTTATAAGGAATCGCCAAAAATAGATACCCATCGGTGAATGTGACGTATTATTTCGAAAACGAACTCGGGTAGGGTATGTTTTTATTATTTCATAGGAAAGGGAATAAAATAATGAATATAATTATGTAAAAACATAACAATTTGACGGTGAGGTAAATTGCTGAAAGATATAAGTATTATAAGAAAATTGATAGAGTTAGCCTGATTTCTACGCCACCGTCAACGTCAATATAATACACGTCAAGTTAGTGACGCCATCGGTTTGTTTGATGCATGAGAATAGTTGTGGAGTGAACTAACTTCGTCCATAAATGATGGTATCTGTATGTTTTTATTGTTAAATCTAATGTTTGCCAGTATCAGAACTAAGTATAATATCAGAAAATAGTAACTAAAAAATAGTACTAAAATTATAGGACTATTTATTCAGCCTACAATAAATTATATTCCGATTTTATTTTTTTATAAAAAACGCCGTAAAATAATATTATTTTACGGTTCAGCAACGTTTGCGCCAAAGAGCACGTGTCCGCTAGGTGGCGCTGTAAATCAACAAACAACGGGATTTAAAAAATACATAATAACACCTCGTTTAAGTAGAGTCATTGACGATTGTTTTTTCCAAGTTTCATTAAAATCGACCGACATTGATATTTTTCGGAGGAACGTGGTCATGTACATTAAAGGCTGGAATGTTGATATTTCATACATGTTTGATCAAACATTTGTTTTACATGTACACATATTTGTAAGCATTGCTTTGTTCAAAAGAAATATGTGCAGATTCCGCAACGTTTTAGATTACTTATGTTTGATTACGTTGCAAAACAGTGTTAACATTAATTTTATTATTTCCATGTAAGAGAGTGACAATGACTGATATTAATTTGTTTCACACCTACTGTAAGATTTCATCTAAAAAGGACTTCCTCAAGCTAAAATCACTACCTTTTCCCTTGGTTAGCAATTTGCCGCCTGTAGGTCCTTGCCAACACGGATCTTGATCCTTATATTCCTTGATGCCGTTTGGCTTAATACCTGATTTGTAAGCACTTAACAGTTATTTGTTAATGATGCTATAAATGAGTTCTGAAGAACGAACAATGTTTATCATTTGCAAGCAAACACATGACATAAACGTCAAGCGCACGCATGGAAGGTTCAGAATAAGACCGACTTCATTTGAAGTTTTCCTGCCGTTATTTTGCTTGGTACATCCATATGTCAAGTAAGCATACTGACTTCACACAAAGGCATCTCTCTGTCGTATTCAGGCCTGGCCGTAATTTAGTAAGGTTTGTGTTCACATTTAAGTGTTCTACAGTCACTTCGGTTGCCCTCATATCGCAAGACTTGAAATTCACGCAACATCTTGCAAACGATAGTTAACGTTGCTAAATATCATTAATCTACAGTTTAATCAATGTCAACCATAATCGTCTATGCGCGCGAGCTTTTAAACGATAAGATAGATTACAAACATAAAACATTTCTGCATGGACTCATTTTTACCATTTTAGTATAGGTTGTTAAATACTGTTATTCATTTGAATTGAGAAAAGCATTGACGTAACCAGTTTTAATGACCCTAGTTTAAATAATTATAGGTTCGAGAAAACTTGTCTATACATTGTGTATATTAAACCATTTTCTTTCTAAAGCCCTTTCTTTTAATATTGGGTCAATTAACATAAATTATTTTAATTCATATAATTGATTTTCGCAAATCTTACTTCGTCTAGGTTTAAATAATGACTTGAAAGTCATTCTTATATGATATAGTAATTTTTTGTTCAGCGCATACTTCATGTTCGCCTCCATACTAGTCCAAATCAGATAAAGAACAAAGCAGATGCTCGACTACGCAATAACAATCAATGGTTCAATAACAGTATGACCTGTGAAGAAATATAATATGTTTGCTATTCCCCCATACTTTTATTTAGTAAGAATATAGTTCAGTTGAGGTGAACGTTATTTTATCTTAGTAATTAATACCAACAGCTACGTCATTGTATTCTTTGTTCTGTTTTACAATTGATATAACTTATTGTTACAAAATAATAGCTTGAAACAAATCAAATCGATCGGTCTTTTCACAAAAGAATTTGACATTTCATTAAACGGTAATTAAGCGGCTGTTATGATGTCTTTAATTATAACCAAATATGCCATTAAGATCAATCATGTAATGGGCATATCCCTATAGTCATGCCTACGGGTATATTCCATACCTACCGTGATGTATAATGTACACTGTGATCCCTGGTTTACGTGCACATACGGTATTTCAGATATACGATATATAAGTATATAACTATCCGGTTTCCCTTGAAATCCCAATTACCTTACATATCGGCATTTATATTCTCGCTTCTATATCTTGATTATATTTAGATCAGCAGTACTGTAAATAGTGCTTAGCAGGTTTAATATCGTATTTATATTACTAAAAGGGTGACAATGTTAATTTGAGATCAACTCTTACGTAATGTCTTATCAAAGTGGGACTTGATGGTTCCTTTTTAAGGACGTTGAGCCTGTGTTATCAATAGCCAAACACATCATCTTGGTCACTATGTCAAAGGTTAGTGGGAAATAATTATTCCCTATGTCTAAACAATCGGAAATGGCACTTTGTGTTGCAATGGAGTAGGTTTGGATGATTTTGATACCTACGCATCTTCTTTAAAAAAATACCAATGATCAAACACAACAAAAACGGATTGTACAATAAATGTGCTAGTCATGGACGGTTTTACAGAATTTATATCGACGACAATTACTAAATCATTCTGATATACTCATTACCTTAATACGAGTATACCGGGTTAAGGAATTGTGTTGTACATATTATAGGAAAAATAGCTTTGAAAATCAATTAGGCAATATGGCAGGCGATAAAGATATACGTGTATACAATTTCAGATGATTACAATAGCAGCTTATCTAGCTGGGTCACTTGACCAAATAACATACAAAAAGTATTACAGTGACTACAACCTTGAACATGCATTAGAGAATGTAATTATTGACAAGTAACTTCGTTGCATAAAATAGGGTTATAATTCGCTGTTAAGTGCAAACATTCAACGTATTCATTCTTAATTGAACAACTTTCTATACTCATGCTGTTAATCGATCGGTCTGTTGTGAATCATGACCTATATTACCTAGCCTTAAATGTGCAAGTGCACCATTATTATAGAACCCTGCTACGTAGAATGTCGGCATATATATAACAATAATGCTATTTAATTTATGGTTCAATGCAAGTAGTTAATGTTCACTGATCAATGATAAGTATTTCTAATATTCAAATACATTGCATATCTAAAGTCTAAGGAACTTTAAGGACATCATGTTTGTATCATTGGTGTAAAGAAAGGAAATTGCATTGACTGATTTTGTGAAACTCGCTTATGAAGGTGAAATTAATATACAAACGCGTGTGAAAGTCGTCGGGGCCAAGGAATATACATTGAGATAACAAACATTCAACAGATGTGAATGTCGGTTTTTACCTCGGTAAAATAAAACACACAAAATTAAATGCATGATATCAGTCAAACATAATTGACCAAACACGTTCCAGATAAAGACTATAAAATAGAAGGATGTAAAATAGAATGAAGGATTCATGCATTTCTGAAACACATAAATAATCGATTTATGAACGGCAAGCGTCTGAAATAGTATTGAACATTGAACTGTTTACATGATAGGCAATATCACATTTCTAAATAAACTACGTTTAAAATAATGATATAGTATTTTCCCAATAAAAACCATAATTACAATGTTTTTTTTTTACTGTTTTACTGTAAGAACAATTACGCCTGGACCGTCAATCTGACATTGGGTTTACGCCCTAACAATATGCAATACTGCATATCGCCGCCTCAATACACCTTTTCAAGATACTTTAATTTAAAACTTGTCCTCTTTTAAACCCGTACTATTAAATATCCAAGATCGTGTCTCCCAATTAAACACATTATCACTTTTAAGTTTTGAACTTTTAAGAATGTAAACTAACAATTTTAACTATTAAATGGCAAGATATTAACTCGCATTGAATCTTGATCGGATCCTACGTGCTGTCGCCTGGATATTTTCCTGATACGAATATGTTCACTTCTGAAATTAAATGCTAGCCACATTTTACCATAAACACAGCAGCAAACTGAAAATAATTTGGTTTGTATTAATTGCTGGCTGAGCGAATATGATATCTCGAATACGGTCAAATAAGTAGTTGATCAAAATTTCTTATTAAAGACAAACCGCATATGTATATTGTTTTGTTCTATTGTTGGCCTGTTCGGCCTTATAGCAACGGATTTAATTATTGGACTCACTTCATATATTGCAAAGGTAGTCCATAATCCGGCTAAAGTTATCAATGCGTGTAATAAAAATTAGTCACCTAATACATGTCAGATTATGTAAAATTTAATGTTATTAAGTTGTCTTTCACTTCGTTAAATTGAACCCCATTAATGAGGCGATTGAGATAAATTGGATATTAATTTTTGGCGCAGTTGCACATGAATTAAAAGCAATTGTTTAAATACTTTCACGTATCATTAATGAAGGTGCTCGTGCTAATTTGCAAATGCGTTACATGATAAGTGATGGTTAAGTTACTGGAATTTTGTCATATGTTTGCCAAGTTGAGCAAATTTCAGAAAGTATTAACGGTTTAATTCTAATTAACAGCATCTATGTAAAGCCAATTTATTAGTGAGGCCCTTTATAGCTCCTATGCTTGTCTTATATAGGTAAGCAATATCTTTGTTCAGAAGTAACGTATCTGGTTTCAGCATAGTTTTAAATTGAAAATGCTCTATTTAGGTGCACAACTATGTATGCATGTTTTGTGTCTTTTCAAGAAGATGGCGAAAGCAACATAGCATTGACAATTACAATACACTGATCAAAGTGTTTCTTTTTACATGGCCTGGCTCTAGTTATTGCCACTACCTTTAACTAATTATTGTAATTGACCTGTAATACCTTGGTTAAACTACTTGAATACACTTAATTTCCATTGCATTACAGACTCGCCGAAAAAGCTAGATTGTACTGTATTTATTTGTGCAAGGTATGTATCTTTACCCCTCGTGATGGTATAGGGTCAACGCGCATTAAAAGCAATATTGAATTTCGCAAATCTCACTTAGTCTACATTGGTTTCAATGTCGTCAAATATTTTCAAAACATTTATTTTTCCTTTGTATTTTACCGTGGCTAGCGTTTTCTTAAGCAAACAGTGATTTGGCTATTTTCTAATTAATATATTATACTATGGCATTCAACTGTTTCAATTTCAGAGTCATTTGCAAACATTACAATACTCTTTGTTGGTGCATTATTCTTATGCGTATCCATACTATCTTCAATGAGAACAATGGACAGAAGATTGAATGCTCAATATCAGTTACTTAAACAACAAGAAAATGACTTATGGAGAAATATGATTTGTTTGTTTTTCATTTTTGATTGCAAAGCAGACTTATTTAAGCAGTTAACATTTCGTTTAGGTGTTATTCACTATATTCCTTCTTTTAAGAATAAATACACCATGAATTAATAAAAAATAATAGTTACGTTATGCTTTTCTTTAAACTTTTGGCATCTAATGACATAAGGTATAGATACAAATTGCGTCTTTACATAATGTTTGAATAATTATGACCGAAACTGATTCATGTTTTTCATCATCATCATCATCATCATCATCATCATCATCATCATCATCATCATCATCATCATCATCATCATCATCATCATCATCATCATTATTGCGTTTGAATGTTATTTTCTATCTGTGTTTTTAACGAAATAACAGAGAGTTATACGTGTTTTTAACTATGTAATTTTATACTTTGAATAATGTGTATGTTTCTGAAGCCAGTACATTTTTTGATACTAACGCTTTTCTTTTAATCATATACAAGGGTTCAAACAAGTGAAATAATATATTAGGTAAAGATATTAAGAAGAGCTGTTATGAAGTCTTTTAGGCTGAATTTCCTCGATATATTAGTCATGATTATTGTCGTTTTAGCATTATTAAAGGGAATTATCAGCGAATTATTCCGTCGGGAGTCCTAGTCGGGGTTTATAATGATCTTATATGATGTATTATAACATGACACTTCAAGGTTTTTTGTTCTACATTTTAACTCTTATCACTTTATATCATCCATTTATAAAGCTATTAAAATCTATACACGACTACATATTTTAACAAAACATATGCTTTTTATGGACATGTGTGTTATAGGACAATATAATGGTACTGACGCTTACTTTGTGTATGGCTAAAAGGCCGAAAACTGTCCTTTATTGCTGAGAAATAACTGTTTTTGACTGACGTAATGGGAAGTTTGAGGCGTCTCCATAACTTAAAACATGCAAACAGCAAAGTCCATATCAGGAATTTCACTGCGCTATAAGTCAACTTATTGGATATTGTCAAAACCATTAAACACATAATAATTATGTGAATCGCTTAGGCAAATCAGCATCATTTTGCGCTAATATACATATCAAATGTTTATTATTATCTTGGTTTTTATTTTTAATGATCTTCTTCAAAATAAAACTTTAACGGATATATAACAATTGCCAGTTTTTACCATTGTATAGTATTCCCTAAATACGGATACTTTGTGTGTTGGTTTGTGTTCTCCTCTTTTAGGGCAGACAACAATTAAACATTTTCCTTTTCCCTTAGGACTTCGCATACCCCAGGCACATTGGTATTAAAACCTTAATTGGAGTTTATGAAGAAAAGTATTTTTCGCATATTTATTTATTAAACGATTACAAAAAGTGTTTCAAAGTCAATTTTCTTCGAAAAAGTGCATTTTTTTACATTTTTGTTAGAATTTACAAGAACAAATTTGTCAGCAGACGTATATTTTAAAGTATGTTGATCACGTCATATGTTTCAATTTCTACTGACTGTTCGGTACTTGAACTACAAAAATTGCAACTGTCGGACAGTAATATTTTCAAAAAGTAGAAAGTTAGTAGAAATAAGGTACAAAACGCAGTACATTAACCCAAAGAGTGTTAGCCGATTATAAATAGATCGCAAGTAATAACTACAAAGCCCTTTGTATTCCAATATAAAGCTACAAAACCAACGCCTACACCATAAGGTCAACAGGACTTGGTGGATATTTGACCTCTTAGGAATACATTGAAATAATCACGTGATAATGTCAATCAACCAATCACTCAACAACAAAGTCGAAATTATTTAACTAGACCACCCCCTATATGGATAATGACAGGTGGATTTTATAGTTTAAAAAACATACTGAAAGTGACTGAAATTGACTGAGTATATTCCAGATTAACTGTAAGGTATGATTAACACTTGGATCATGGATCGACGTAAAATTACGCTAGTTTAAGCGACACGTAATTAATATCTCGATTATTCTGTTTGGATAAGCAGTACTGTATATAGTGTTTATCTAGTTTTATATAAAATTTGCCAGTTCGCATTTTCTACTGAAATGTTTACCGTGTTAACTTTCGTCAAGGACTTTGATCCGTTGTTATTGACAAACACTTATTCTTGCTCACCTGATCAAGCCAGTGATAAAGCCTCCCCCTCCTCAAAGTTTCCAAATGTGTTTAACATCACTCATATCATAAGTATATGACAAGAAGAGCATGAGAACATATACAATACAATGTAATGAGGCATTACAAAATATATTGAACATAATAATACAGATTTTCTAAATATGAATAATTTTTATATTATTGAAACTTTAATATCAAACATATATAAACATATGTGTAGGAGAACATTATGTAACATTATTATACTAAATTTGTTAACACTTCGCTTGAGGAATTTACATAATTTTATGGATTTTATATCATCATTGGGATTGATATACATATTTTTTTTAAATTTCAAAACAAAAGGATATCGGTATAATTGTTTGTCAAAAAATCTTATTTTATATTCGGTAAAATTGCTACATTCTAATATATAATGAAATGCATCACCAATACTGTTTTAATCGCAAAATTCATTCAGTTCTATATTGTTTCAGCTTCCTGATTCAATTGGTAGTCTATTATTTCTTGTTCTGAATTGTACTTAATATTTCTAAAACTAAGCAGGTGTTTTAACTAAATACTCTTCGAATTCACAGTCTATAGCTACAACATTTTCTTGAGGTAATTAAAGTAGAATACCACTCGTTTTTAAATAGAGCAGCTAATTTAATTTTAACGGACCATTTTAAACCCTCATTTGTTTGGAAACTTATGACTTTCTCAAATATTTTCATACTGCATTTAACAAACATATTTTGTATATGTTTTATTCATTTCAATTCCTTGTTTCTAATTTAATTTTCATACAAATATCTACTTAGCATACGATAATATACAGATACTGGAAGTTTTGTACAGGTAATGACTATAAAAAAGAATCACTTCTACCAAATATCACTCCGAAATATTTATATTCAGACACTACATCAATATTATCATTACAAAGATTGAACTTGTATCTAGGCAATCTAACTAGTCTGGAAAAAATAAGATTTTTTGAGGTATTGACTGTCAGTCTATTTTCGTAGCAATAATGTTCATATACAGGTAGAGCATTAAACAGAGAAGATGCCATATCATTTTGCAATGAAAGGCAATTTTGGATGATTTTGTTAGCTTCTCATATTGTTGGAAAAACAAACCAATGGGTCTAATCAAATGAACAACGAAATAAATGTGTTTTTATAATTAAAAAAGAGCAATAATAAACCGGTTAACAATATAATTAGACTAACATTCCGTATTTAAGGGCTATAACTGTCAAGCGCTATGGTCGACAACATAATAAGATTAACATTCCGTGTGTAAGGGCTATAACAGTCAAGCTCTATGGTAAACAACATAATAAGACTAACATTCCGTGTGTAAGGGCTATAACAGTCAAGCTCTATGGTCAACAACATAATAAGACTAGCGTTCCGTGTGTAAGGGCTATAACAGTCAAGCTGTTTGGTCAACAACATAATAAGACTAACATTCCGTGTGTAAGGGCTATAACAGTCAAGCTCTTTGGTCAACAACATAATAAGACTAATGTTCCGTGTGTAAGGGCTATATCAGTCAAGCTCTAATAATACTAAAGTTCCTTGTGTAAGGGCTATAACAGTCAAGCGCTAAAGTCGACAACATAATAATACTAAAGTTCCTTGTGTAAGGGCTATAACAGTCAAGCTCTAATAATACTAACATTCCGTGTCTATGGGCTATAACAGTCAAGCTCTTTGGTCAACAACATAATAAGACTAAAGATCCGTGTGTAAAGGCTATAGCGGTCAAGCTCTATGGTCAACAACATAATAAGACTAACGATCCGTGTGTAAGGGCTATAACAGTCAAGCTCTATGGTCGACAACATAATAAGACTAACGTTCCGTGTGTAAGGGCTATAACAGTCAAGCTCTATGGTCGACAACATAATAAGACTAATGTTCCGTGTGTAAGGGCTATAACAGTCAAGCTCTATGGTCAACAACATAATAAGACTAACGTTCCGTGTGTAAGGGCTATAACAGTCAAGCTCTATGGTCGACAACATAATAAGACTAATGTTCCGTGTGTAAGGGCTATAACAGTCAAGCTCTATGGTCGACAACATAATAAGACTAAAGTTCCGTGTGTAAGGGCTATAACAGTCAAGCTCTATGGTCGACAACATAATAAGACTAAAGTTCCGTGTGTAAGGGCTATAACAGTCAAGCTCTATGGTCAACAACATAATAAGACTAACGTTCCGTGTGTAAGGGCTATAACTGTCAAGCTCTTTGGTCAACAACATAATAAGACTAACGTTCCTGGTGTAAGGGCTATAACAGTCAAGCTCTAATAATACTAAAGTTCCGTGTGTAAGGGCTATAACAGTCAAGCTCTAATAATACTAAAGATCCGTGTGTTAGGGCTATAACAGTCAAGCGCTATGGTCAACAACATAATAAGACTAAAGATCCGTTTGTTAGGGCTATAATAGTCAAGCTCTTTGGTCAACAACATAATAAGACTAAAGTTCCGTGTGTAAGGGCTATAACAGTCAAGCTCTATGGTCAACAACATAATAAGACTAATGTTCCGTGTGTAAGGGCTATAACAGTCAAGCTCTTTGGTCAACAACATAATAAGACTAACGTTCCGTGTGTAAGGGCTATATCAGTCAAGCTCTAATAATACTAAAGTTCCGTGTGTAAGGGCTATAACAGTCAAGCGCTAAAGTCGACAACATAATAAGACTAATGTTCCGTGTGTAAGGGCTATAACAGTCAAGCTCTAATAATACTAAAGTTCCTTGTGTAAGGGCTATAACAGTCAAACGCTAATGTCAACAACATTATAGGATAACGTTCCGTGTGTAAGGGCTATAACAGTCAAGCTCTAATAATACTAAAGTTCCTTGTGTAAGGGCTATAACAGTCAAGCTCTAATAATACTAAAGATCCGTGTGTTAGGGCTATAACAGTCAAGCGCTATGGTCAACAACATAATAAGACTAACGTTCCGTGTGTAAGGGCTATAACTGTCAAGCTCTTTGGTCAACAACATAATAAGACTAACGTTCCTGGTGTAAGGGCTATAACAGTCAAGCTCTAATAATACTAAAGTTCCGTGTGTAAGGGCTATAACAGTCAAGCTCTAATAATACTAAAGTTCCTTGTGTAAGGGCTATAACAGTCAAGCGCTAATGTCAACAACATTATAAGACTAACGTTCCGTGTGTAAGGGCTATAACAGTCAAGCTCTAATAATACTAAAGTTCCTTGTGTAAGGGCTATAACAGTCAAGCGCTAAAGTCGACAACATAATAAGACTAATGTTCCGTCTGTAAGGGCTATAACAGTCAAGCTCTAATAATACTAAAGTTCCTTGTGTAAGGGCTATAACAGTCAAGCGCTAAAGTCGACAACATAATAAGACTAATGTTCCGTGTGTAAGGGCTATAACTGTCAAGCTCTATGGTCAACAACATAATAAGACTAAAGTTCCTTGTGTAAGGGCTGTAACAGTCAAGCGCTAAAGTCAACAACATAATAAGACTAACGTTCCGTGTGTAAGGGCTATAATAGTCAAGCTCTTTGGTCAACAACATAATAAGACTAAAGATCGGTGTGTTAGGGCTATAACAGTCAAGCTCTAATAATACTAAAGTTCCTTGTGTAAGGGCTATAACAGTCAAGCGCTAAAGTCGACAACATAATAAGACTAATGTTCCGTCTGTAAGGGCTATAACAGTCAAGCTCTAATAATACTAAAGTTCCTTGTGTAAGGGCTATAACAGTCAAGCGCTAAAGTCGACAACATAATAAGACTAATGTTCCGTGTGTAAGGGCTATAACAGTCAAGCTCTATGGTCAACAACATAATAAGACTAGCGTTCCGTGTGTAAGGGCTATAACAGTCAAGCTGTTTGGTCAACAACATAATAAGACTAACATTCCGTGTGTAAGGGCTATAACAGTCAAGCTCTTTGGTCAACAACATAATAAGACTAATGTTCCGTGTGTAAGGGCTATATCAGTCAAGCTCTAATAATACTAAAGTTCCTTGTGTAAGGGCTATAACAGTCAAGCGCTAAAGTCGACAACATAATAAGACTAATGTTCCGTGTGTAAGGGCTATAACAGTCAAGCTCTAATAATACTAACGTTCCGTGTGTATGGGCTATAACTGTCAAGCTCTTTGGTCAACAACATAATAAGACTAAAGATCCGTGTGTAAAGGCTATAGCGGTCAAGCTCTATGGTCAACAACATAATAAGACTAATGTTCCGTGTGTAAGGGCTATAACAGTCAAGCTCTATGGTCGACAACATAATAAGACTAACGTTCCGTGTGTAAGGGCTATAACAGTCAAGCTCTATGGTCGATAACATAATAAGACTAATGTTCCGTGTGTAAGGGCTATAACAGTCAAGCTCTATGGTCAACAACATAATAAGACTAACGTTCCGTGTGTAAGGCCTATAACAGTCAAGCTCTATGGTTGACAACATAATAAGACTAATGTTCCGTGTGTAAGGGCTATAACAGTCAAGTTCTATGGTCGACAACATAATAAGACTAATGTTCCGTGTGTAAGGGCTATAACAGTCAAGCTCTATGGTCGACAACATAATAAGACTAAAGTTCCGTGTGTAAGGGCTATAACAGTCAAGCTCTATGGTCAACAACATAGTAAGACTAACGTTCCGTGTGTAAGGGCTATAACTGTCAAGCTCTTTGGTCAACAACATAATAAGACTAACGTTCCTTGTGTAAGGGCTATAACAGTCAAGCTCTAATAATACTAAAGTTCCGTGTGTAAGGGCTATAACAGTCAAGCTCTAATAATACTAAAGATCCGTGTGTTAGGGCTATAACAGTCAAGCGCTATGGTCAACAACATAATAAGACTAAAGGTCCGTTTGTTAGGGCTATAATAGTCAAGCTCTTTGGTCAACAACATAATAAGACTAAAGATCCGTGTGTTAGGGCTATAACAGTTAAGCTCTATGGTCAACAACATAATAAGACTAATGTTCCGTGTGTTAGGGCTATAACAGTCAAGCTCTTTGGTCAACAACATAATAAGACTAACGTTCCGTGTGTAAGGGCTATATCAGTCAAGCTCTAATAATACTAAAGTTCCGTGTGTAAGGGCTATAACAGTCAAGCGCTAAAGTCGACAACATAATAAGACTAATGTTCCGTGTGTAAGGGCTATAACAGTCAAGCTCTAATAATACTAAAGTTCCTTGTGTAAGGGCTATAACAGTCAAACGCTAATGTCAACAACATTATAAGACTAACGTTCCGTGTGTAAGGGCTATAACAGTCAAGCTCTAATAATACTAAAGTTCCTTGTGTAAGGGCTATAACAGTCAAGCTCTAATAATACTAAAGATCCGTGTGTTAGGGCTATAACAGTCAAGCGTTATGGTCAACAACATAATAAGACTAACGTTCCGTGTGTAAGGGCTATAACTGTCAAGCTCTTTGGTCAACAACATAATAAGACTAACGTTCCTGGTGTAAGGGCTATAACAGTCAAGCTCTAATAATACTAAAGTTCCGTGTGTAAGGGCTATAACAGTCAAGCTCTAATAATACTAAAGTTCCTTGTGTAAGGGCTATAACAGTCAAGCGCTAATGTCAACAACATTATAAGACTAACGTTCCGTGTGTAAGGGCTATAACAGTCAAGCTCTAATAATACTAAAGTTCCTTGTGTAAGGGCTATAACAGTCAAGCGCTAAAGTCGACAACATAATAAGACTAATGTTCCGTCTGTAAGGGCTATAACAGTCAAGCTCTAATAATACTAAAGTTCCTTGTGTAAGGGCTATAACAGTCAAGCGCTAAAGTCGACAACATAATAAGACTAATGTTCCGTGTGTAAGGGCTATAACTGTCAAGCTCTATGGTCAACAACATAATAAGACTAAAGTTCCTTGTGTAAGGGCTGTAACAGTCAAGCGCTAAAGTCAACAACATAATAAGACTAACGTTCCGTGTGTAAGGGCTATAATAGTCAAGCTCTTTGGTCAACAACATAATAAGACTAAAGATCGGTGTGTTAGGGCTATAACAGTCAAGCTCTATGGTCAACAACATAATAAGACTAACGTTCCGTGTGTAAGGGCTATAACTGTCAAGCTCTTTGGTCAACAACATAATACGACTAAAGATCCGTGTGTTAGGGCTATAACGGTCAAGCTCTATGGTCAACAACATAATAAGACTAACGATCCGTGTGTAAGGCCTATAATAGTCAAGCGCTATGGTCAACAACATTATAAGACTAATGTTCCGTGTGTATTGGCTATACCAGTCAAGCTCTAATAAGACTAACGTTCAGTGTGTAAGGGCTATAACAGTTAGCTCTATGGTCAACAACATAATAAGATTAACATGCCGTGTGTAAGGGCTATCACAGTCAAGCTCTATGGTCAACAACATAATAAGACCAACGTTCCGTGTATAAGCGCTATACCAGTCGAGCACTATGGTCGACAACATAATAAGACTAACGTTCCATATGTAAGGGCTATAACAGTTAAGCTCTATGGTCGACAACATAATAAGACTAACGTTACATATGTAAGGGCTAAAACAGTCATGCTCTATGGTCAACAACATGATTTGACTTAAGTTCCGTGTGTAAGGGCTATAACGGTCAAGCGCAATGGTCAACAACATAATAAGACTAACGTTACGTGTGTAAGGGCTATGCCAGTTAAGCTCTACTGTCGACAACATAATAAGACTAACGTTACATATGTAAGGGCTAAAACAGTCATGCTCTATGGTCAAAAACATAATAAGACTTACGTTCCGTGTGTAAGGGCTATATCAGTCGAGCTCTATGGTCGACAACATAATAAGACTAGCGTTCCGTGTGTAAGGGCTATACCAGTCATGCTCTATGGTCGACAACATAATAAGACTTACGTTCCGTGTGTAAGGGCTATAACAGTCAAGCTCTATGGTCAACAACATAATAAGACTAACGTTATATATGTAAGGGCTACAACAGTCATGCTCTATGGTCAACAACATAATAAGACTAAAGTTACATATGTAAGGGCTAAAACAGTCATGCTCTATGGTCAACAACATAATAAGACTAACGTTCCGTGTGTAAGGGCTATACCAGTTATGCTCTATGGTCAACAACATAATAAGACTAACGTTCCGTGTGTAAGGGCTATAACAGTCAATCTCTATGGTCGACAACATAATAAGACTAAAGATCCGTGTGTAAGGGCTATAGCGGTCAAGCTCTATGGCCAACAACATAATAAGACTAACGTTCCGTGTGTAAGGGCTATAACAGTCAAGCTCTATGGTCGACAACATAATAAGACTAATGTTCCGTGTGTAAGGGCTATAACAGTCAAGCTCTATGGTCGACAACATAATAAGACTAGCGTTCCGTGTGTAAGGGCTATAATAGTCAAGCTCTATGGTCAACAACATAATAAGACTAACGTTCCGTGTGTAAGGGCTATAACAGTCAAGCTCTATGGTCAACAACATAATAAGACTAGCGTTCCGTGTGTAAGGGCTATACCAGTCATGCTCTATGGTCAACAACATAATAAGACTAAAGTTCCGTGTGTAAGGGCTATAACTGTCAAGCTCTATGGTCAACAACATAATAAGACTTAAGTTCCGTGTGTAAGGGCTATACCAGTCATGCTCTATGGTCGACAACATAATAAGACTAACGTTCCGTGTGTAAGGGCTATAACAGTCAAGCTCTATGGTCGACAACATAATAAGACTTAAGTTCCGTGTGTAAGGGCTATACCAGTCATGCTCAATGGTCGACAACATAATAAGAAAAACGTTCCGTGTGTAAGGGCTATAACAGTCAAGCTCTATGGTCGACAACATAATAAGACTTAAGTTCCGTGTGTAAGGGCTATACCAGTCATGCTCTATGGTCGACAACATAATAAGACTTACGTTCTGTGTGTAAGGGCTATACCAGTCATGCTCTATGGTCGACAACATAATAAGACTTACGTTCCGTTTGTAAGGGCTATACCAGTCGAGCTCTATGGTCAACAACATAATAAGACTAACGTTACATATGTAAGGGCTATAACAGTCAAGCTCTATGGTCAACAACATAATAAGACTAACGTTACATATGTAAGGGCTAAAACAGTCATGCTCTATGGTCAACAACATAATAAGACTTAAGTTCCGTGTGTAAGGGCTATAACGGTCAAGCGCAATGGTCAACAACATAATAAGACTAACGTTCCGTGTGTAATGGCTAAAACAGTCAAGCTCTATGGTCGACAACATAATAAGACTAACGTTCCGTATGTAAGGGCTAAAACAGTCAAACTCTATGGTCGACAAAATAAGAAGACTAACGTTCCGTGTGTAAAGGCTATAACAGTCAAGCTCTAAAAAAACTAAAGGTCCGTGTGTAAGGGCCATAACAGTCAAGCCCTAATAAGAATAATGTTCCGTGTGTAAGGGCTATAACAGTCAAGCTCTAATAAGACTAAAGTTCTGTGTGTAAGGGCTATAACAATTAAGCTCAATGGTCGAAAATATAATAAGACTAACGTTCCGTGTGTAAGGGCTATAACAGCCAAGCTCTATGGTCGACAAAAGAATAAGAGTAACTTTCCGTGTGTAAGGGCTATAATAGTCAGGCGCTATGGCCTACAACATAATAATACTAACGTTCCGTGTGTAAGGGCTATAACAGTTAAGCTCTATGGTCAACAACATAATAAGACTGACATTCCGTTTGTAAGGGCTATAACAGTCAAGTTCTATGATCCACAACATAATTAGACTAACATTCCATGTGTTAGGGCTATAACAGTCAAGCTCTATGGTCGACAACATAATATGACTAACGAGCCGTGTTTAAGGGCTATTACAATCAAGCTCAATTGCCGACTACATAATAAGACTAACGCTCAGTGTGTAAGGGCTATAACAGTCAAGCTCAATGGCCGACAACATAATAAGACTAACGTTAGGTATGTAAGTTCTATAACAGTCAAGCTCTATGGCCTACAACATAATATGACTAGATTTCCGTGTGTAAGGTTTATAATAGTCTGGCTGTTTGGTCGACATCATAATAAGACTCACGTTCCGTGTGTAAGGGCTATAACAGTCAAGCTCTATGGTCAACAAAATAATAAGGTTAACGTTCCTTTTGTAAGGTCTATAATAATCAATCTTTAAGACCGACAAATAATAAGACTAACGTTTAGTGTGTAAGGGCTATAACAGTCAAGCTCTATGGCCAACAATATAATAAGAGTAACGTTCCGTGTGAAAGGGCCATAACAGTCAAGCTATATGGCCAACAACATAATAAGATTAATTTTCAGTGTGTAAGGGCTACATAAGTCAAACTGTATGGCCAACAACATAATAAGACAAACGTTCCGTGTGTAAGGGCTATAATAGTCAAGCTCTTTGGTCAACAACATAATAAGACTAAAGATCCGTGTGTTAGGGCTATAACAGTCAAGCTCTATGGTCAACAACATAATTAGACTAACGTTCCGTGTGTAAGGGCTATAACAGTCAAGCTCTATTGCCAAAAACATAATAAGACTAACATTCCGTGTGTAAGGGCTATAACAGTCAAGCTCTATGGTCAACAATTTAATAAGAATAACATTCCATGTGTAAGGGAAATAACAGCCAAGCTTTATGGTCGACAACAAAATAAGACTAACGTTCCATGTGAAAGGGCTATAACAGTCAAGCTCTATGGTCAACATCATAATAAGTATAACGTTCCGTGTGTAAGGGCTATCACAGTCAAGCTCTATGGTCAACAACGTAATAAGACAAACGTTCCGTGTGTAAGGGAAATAACAGCCAAGCTTTATGGTCGACAACAAAATAAGACTAACGTTCCATGTGAAAGGGCTATAACAGTCAAGCTCTATGGTCAACATCATAATAAGTATAACGTTCCGTGTGTAAGGGCTATAACAGTCAAGCTCTATGGTCAACAACATAATAAGACTAATGTTCACTCACTCACTCGCTCTCAAGCTTTCCCATCCACTCATTAAACCTACTGACAAACCTTCCCATTCACTCTTTCACTCACTCTCTCTCTCTCTCACTCACTCACTCACTCACTCACTCACTCACTCACTCACTCACTCACTCACTCACTCACTCACTCACTCACTCACTCACTCACTCACTCACTCACTCACTCACTCACTCACTCACTCACTCACTCACTCACTCACTCACTCACTCACTCACTCACTCACTCACTCACTCACTCACTCACTCACTCACTCACTCACTCACTCACTCACTCACTCACTCACTCACTCACTCACTCACTCACTCACTCACTCACTCACTCACTCACTCACTCACTCACTCACTCACTCACTCACTCACTCACTCACTCACTCACTCACTCACTCACTCACTCACTCACTCACTCACTCACTCACTCACTCACTCACTCACTCACTCACTCACTCACTCACTCACTCACTCACTCACTCACTCACTCACTCACTCACTCACTCACTCACTCACTCACTCACTCACTCACTCACTCACTCACTCACTCACTCACTCACTCACTCACTCACTCACTCACTCACTCACTCACTCACTCACTCACTCACTCACTCACTCACTCACTCACTCACTCACTCACTCACTCACTCACTTACTCACTCACTCACTCACTCACTCACTCACTTATAGCCCAACCCACCTACCATATTGATTCGGTAAATCCCATGAGCAGCATAATAAAATGTCCATTATAGCAAAGGTGGTATTCAGATTCATCTGAACTTGTATAGTTGCGTGTTATTCTATTATGCCTTTACAATTTTAAGAGAATGTGAGCGCACTTGTAGAATACAAAATACTCCTTCAATAACGACCATTGCAAAGAGAGTATAACAATCTTTTTTTACAAATGGCCACATAAAGACCAGTTATCCATAACAGTACTTTATGGAATCAAAAATCATAACAATGTTCATAAGCACATGATTTAAATAGGCAGGGATGGATATGTTTTACCTTGTGCGAAATACATAGCAACACAGAGGAAAATAACTCAGATTACGAAGAAGATGGTGTATAAACGCCAATATAAGTTTGAAAAATATGAGGTATATAAAAATTGATAATGATAAATGATGTATGTTTTTCAATTTAGCATGCAATTCTTATAGGTATATTTCGACTTTTTAACTAACTTCACTGCTAGAACAGTGCAGGCATAAGAGAGATAACCGCTCTGAATTAATTATATATTATATTTCTAAATTCCTGGATGACTAAGTGCACTTACAGTACACATCACGTACACATACCTGGATGTCTAAGTGCACTAACAGTACCCCACTCGTACACATACCTGGATGACTTAGTGCACTAACAGTACCTCAAACGTTCCTATACCTGGATGACTGAGTGCACTTACAGTACACCACACGTTCACATACCTGGATGATTAAGTGCACTAACAGTACCTCAAACGTTCCTATACCTGGATGACTAAGTGCACTTACAGTACCCCACTCGTACACATACCTGGATGATTTAGTGCACTAAAAGTACCTCAAACGTTCCTATACCTGGATGACTTAGTGCACTTACAGTACCCCACTCGTACACATACCTGGATGATTTAGTGCACTAATTGTACCTCAAACGTTCCTATACCTGGATGACTTAGTGCACTTACAGTACCTCAAACGTTCATATACCTGGATGTCTTTGTCACTTACAGTACCCCACACGTTCACATACCTTGATGACTAAGTACACTTACAGTACACATCACGTACAAATACCTGGAAGACTAAGTGCACTAACAGTACCCCACTCGTACACATACCTTGATGATTTAGTGCACTAACAGTACCTCAAACGTTCATATACCTGGATGTCTTTGTCACTTACAGTACCTCAAACGTTCACATACCTGGATGACTAAGTGCACTTACAGTACCCCACTTGTACACATACCTGGATGACTGAGTGCACTAACAGTACCCCACACGTACACATACCTGGATGACTTAGTGCACTAACAGTACCTCAAACGTTCACATACCTGGATGACTAAGTGCAGTAACAGTAACCCACTCGTACACATACCTGGATGACTAAGTGCACTAACAGTACCTCAAACGTTCCTATGCCTGGATGACTAAGTGCACTAACAGTACCCCACTCGTACACATACCTGGATGATTTAGTGCACTAACAGTACCCCACTCGTACACATACCTGGATGATTTAGAGCACTAACAATACCCCAAACGTTCACATACCTGGATGACTGAGTGCACTAACAGTACCCCAAACGTTCACAAAACTGGATGACTAAGTGCACTAACAGTACCCCAAACGATCACATACCTGGATGACTGAGTGCACTAACAGTACCCCTCTCGTACACATACCTGGATGACTTAGTGCACTAACAGTACCTCAAATGTTCCTATACCTGGATGACTTAGTGCACTTACAGTACACATCACGTACACATACCTGGATGACTAAGTGCACTAACAGAACCCCACTCGTACACATACCTGGATGATTAAGTGCACTAACAGTACCCCAAACGTTCATATACCTGGATGTCTTTGTCACTTACAGTACACCACACGTTCACATACCTGGATGACTAAGTTCACTTACAGTACGCCACACGTTCACATACCTGGAAGGCCATGTTCACTTACAGTACGCCACACGTTCACATACCTGGAAGACTAAGTTCACTTACAGTACGCCACACGTTCACATACCTGGATGACTAAGTTCACTTACAGTAAGCCACACGTACACATACCTTGATGACTTAGCGCAGACACAGTGGCCCCACCGTACACATACCTGGATGACTTAATGCACAGAGGTAGCCTTCCTGTATAAGTACCTGGACGACATAGTGCACACACAGTAACCCTAACGTACGCATTGAAGTTCAAGTAGAATTTTTCATCGTCTCTACTGTTTTAAACCACATTGCGCGAGCTATACAAAAAAATAATATCCTGAACTCGTTCATTGCAATTGTATCATAAATTTATGAGCCGTGACATTAATTCTTTACCCCTTTCACTATAGTATAAATTAGATGCTTAAAAGAAAATCAAAGCTATTTGCGTTTGATATCATTATGAAAACAAAAATATTCAACTTTATATTTTAATGAGAACTGAGATGTTCTCTTTTTGACACATATCAATGAATGATTCTGTGATAGGGCTTTATATTCTACTTTAAAGTAAACCAGTATAGTATTACATGACAGTACCAAAACAGGTGCCAATTTAAACGAGACAGTCAAGAGGAGTGGGATAGGTTCCCCCCCCCCCCTCTACCCGAGAACATATGAAACAACGGTAAAAGAAAAGTTAATTAAAACGTTTGAACTTGTTTCATTTTAGTAATTCAGCCTCAAAGATAATGGCTATTTTTCACGTAAATTACAGTTCAACAAATAAACAATTCGAAAAACCCTTGACCCTCACATAATGTTAACATAGCCAGCTGTGCAGCTGTGAAACCTCCATATTCGTATGCAATTTTCAATCAATTGTGTTGGTAAATAGTGAGATTTTTTATTTAAATTTAACAATCGAAATACAAGTAATCACACCTATAAATATAGTCTTACAAAGGAAATTGAAGGAATTTTGAAGTAAACTACTAACAGACCTTTTAAAAGTCATACTTTTATCTAGTGTGAAAGGATGCTTTTTGTATGTTTATTCATGTCACTAGCGGATTAAGAGGGAGAGCACCAGGCGCGCACCCCCTCTAACATCGTCAGTTTACTTTTAATTTCAATATGGGAGAGAAAAAAGTTATAAAACATGCTCTTAATGCACCCTTTTGACTACAATATGTTAATATGGTCTTGAGGCAGTTACTCAAACCCCACATGCAAATAGTTTGTTCAATATATTTTAAGTGCGGCTACGGGTCTGCATTTATAAAGTTTGTAAAATGAAACAGAGATTTACAAATCGATGAGAAATACACACGTGATTGTACGCATCACATGCGAACCACACAACTATCAGCTAGCTTAAACACGTTATAGTATCGTTGGGCGTGTAGTGAGTAAAATGTTTTAACTTCCGATTACTTGACTTCATTGAAAAACGAATATCATCTACAATACATATACAATACATGTACGCCGTAATGCATAAACAGTAGCCAACACGTACATATACCTGTATGACGAAGTTCACAAACTGTAAACTGCACGTTCACATACATGTATGACGTGGTGCATAAACAGTAGCCAACACGTACATATACCTGGATAACGTAGTGTACAAACTGTAAACTGCACGTTCACATACATGTATGACGTTGTGCATAAACAGTAGTCAACACGTACATATACCTGTATGACGAAGTGAACAAACTGTAAACTGCACGTTCACATACATGTATGACGTTGTGCATAAACAGTAGCCTACACGTACATATACATGTATGACGTAGTGTACAATACTGTAAACTGCACGTTCACATACATGTATGACGTTGTGCATAAACAGTAGCCTACACGTACATATACATGTATGACGTAGTGTACAATACTGTAAACTGCACGTTCACATACATGTATGACGTGGTGCATAAACAGTAGTCAACACGTACATATACCTGTATGACGAAGTGAACAAACTGTAAACTGCACGTTCACATACATGTATGACGTTGTGCATAAACAGTAGCCAACACGTACATATACATGTATGACGTAGTGTACAATACTGTAAACTGCACGTTCACATACATGTATGAAGTGGTGCATAAACAGTAGCCAACACGTACATATACCTGTATGACGAAGTGAACAAACAGTAAACTGCACGTTCACATACATGTATGACGTTGTGCATAAACAGTAGCCAACACGTACATATACATGTATGACGTAGTGTACAATACTGTAAACTGCACGTTCACATACATGTATGACGTTGTGCATAAACAGTAGCCAACATGTACATATACCTGATTGACGAAGTTCACAAACTGTAAACTGCACGTTCACATACATGTATGACGTGGTGCATAAACAGTAGCCTACACGTACATATACTTGTATGACGAAGTGAACAAACTGTAAACTGCACGTTCACATACATGTATGACGTTGTGTATAAACAGTAGCCTACACGTACCTAAATAAGTGCTCAAACAGTAGACTGCACGCACACGTACATACATGACGTAGTACACATACCATAGCAAACACGTATACAAACTTTGATGACTTAGCGCAAATACAGTTTAGCCAATACGTACACACACCTGGATGACATATCATACAGTTGTATGCAGTATTTTCGACCTCTCTATGGTTTAAACCTTCTTTGCGTGAGCTTTACAAACACATTTCCTAAATTCAATGATTGCAAACGTAAAGACTCGAGACTTCTTAGATAGATAAATATAAATAATACAACCTCTACTATAAGATTGGAGTTTCAAAATGTATAGTTCGAAACAGTTGTTATACAGTATGGGTGCATAAAAACAGACATGTCAATCAACGGTATATGTTATGGAAATAACAACATTTTTTTTTTCAATAAAACTCTTATTAAAATCTGTATATTTATTTCAGCAAAAGTTAAGTAGATACGTAAATAAGAATCAAACTGTTTAAGAAAGAAAATTGTGCATGTTTACGTGGAGTCTATTCATAAATATTAAATAACAAAACCTCGTTTGCTAACCTATCGTGACGGACATAAAGAGAGGGTTTAGTTTTGTAATATGAGTCTTGTATTATTCGTAAACCGATTTAATTGGAATATAGAGTGTCAAAATGTTTAAATATTGAGTTTAATGTAAAATGAAAACAACTTTCGTTATACATCTTTTACTGTTAACCTAAGCATGACTAGACAGCATCCTTACAAGACGTAATTCAAATCCAGGTCAAGGTATGGTATGGACTTCCTCTTTTTGAAGCTTTACAGGTTCGACTGTATTTTAATCTATAAGGATAGCCATCTAATTGATATTGAAAAAATATAGAAGTATAACTACGAACTGGCTTTTCAAAAGTAAAAGGGACGCTTATTGTATAGTTATATTTTTTTCATGTTTTTTATATATATATATATATATATATATATATATATATATATATATATATATATATATATATATATATATATATATATATATATATATATATATATAATACATTTTACACATCGTAGATATTATCAATGAAAGGAGAATCGGCGAAAGTCTAGATATATCAGGTTTATATCCCGTTCGTGCTCAATTCGGTATGACTGCCTATTTTCTACTGTATTCAACTGTGGTGCTGGTTAATCCCAAGTAGATCGTATAAGTGGTACTATTGTTATAAGCTTGTGAATGCTGAAGGAAAGATAGCGAAACACGACATGTTAAAGTTGCAGATGATTCTAAAAGTCGTTTGCTAAACTTTACTTAAAACTAGTAAGCATAGGATTGTTGATAATTAGTATATATTTTTTATCGTTCCATCGTACAATTCATGTTAAACTTGCACAACGTACACACACCTGGATGACTAAGTGCACATGCCTAGATTAGTTAGTGCAGAAATAATGACCCAGGCGTACGCATACCTAGATTACTGAGTCCACAAAAAGTAACCTCAACCTACCCAAACAAAGGTTACTAAGTGCACAAACAGTAACCTCTACGCATCAAAACCAAGATTACTAAGTGCACAAACAGTAACCTCTACAAACCCAAACCTGGATGACTAAGTGCACTAACAGTAACCTCTACGCACAAAAACCTAAATTACTAAGTGCACAAACAGTAACATCTACAAACCCTAACCTGGATGACTAAGTGCACTAACAATACCCAACAAGTACACATACATGGATGACTTAGTGCACTAACAGTACCCCATACGTACACATACCTGGATGACTTAGTGCACTAACAGTATCCCACACGTACACATACATGGATGACTAAGTGCACTATCAGTAACCAACACGTACACATACCTGAATGACTAAGTGCACTATCAGTACCCAACACGTACACATACCTGAATGACTAAGTGCCCTATCAGTACCCAACACGTACACATACCTGAATGACTAAGTGCACTATCAGTACCCAACACGTACACATATCGTGATGACTTAGTGTACTAACAGTACCCTACACGTACACATACCTGGATGACTAAGTGCACTATCAGTACCCAACACGTACACATACCTGAATGATTAAATGTACTAACAGTACCCAACACGTACACATACCTGGATGACTTAATGCGAGAAAAGTACCCAACATGTACACATACGTGGATGACTAAATGCACTAACAGTATCTTACACGTACATATACCTTGATGAATTAGTGCACTAACAGTACCCCACACGTAAACATACCTGGATGACTTAATGCACAAACAGTATCCCACATGTACACATACCTGGAGGACTTAATACACTAACAGTACCCCACATGTACACATACCTGGAGGACTAAATGCACTAACAGTACCCCATTCATACGCATACCTGGATGACTAAGTGCACTATCAGTACCCCAAACGTACACATACCTGGATGATTAAGTGCACTAGCATTTCCCCATTCGTACGCATACCTGGAATATTAAGTGCACTAACAGTACACCACACGTTCATATACCTGGATGACTAAGTGCACAAAGAATACCCCACACATACACATACCTGGACAAAGTGCACGAACAGTACCCATTCCGGACACATACCTGGATTACATGGTTTCATAAAATGACCATATAGTCGATGCAAACACTATACTAGTTAAAACATCTACTTTAAGCTATTCGCGTTTGATATCATTATGAAAACAAGGAATCAACTTCATGGTTTAATGATAACTGAACTGTACTGTTCGGACACATATCAATTAATGATTTTGTGATAAGGCATTACATTGTTCTTAAAGTAAATCATTACCGTATTTCATGACAGCACTAAAACTGATGCTAATTTAAACGAGACAGTCTGGGGGAGTGGGATAGTCTACCCCCTCCCCCTAAAGCCAAAGACGATTTTTCCATGATTCTGACCCCGAAACATAATGGAGACAGAACCAGCTGTGCAGCTCTGAAAACTATCGATCCGCATAATATGTATATCAATTGTTTTTGTAAACATTATTTTGTTTAGTTTCACTGTAACCGAAATCGCATAAGAAATACAATAAATTCCGTCTATAAAGATAGTATTCCAATTGACATTTAAATAATTTAAATGTATAACTTTGTACTGACCTTTCAAACGTCAAACTTTATTTAGAGTAAAGGGATGCTTCTCGTTTTGTAATGTTTATTCATGTTTTTATAATCTGTTTTCTCGTTGAAATTTTAAACAAGGCAGCTGCCTCGGTGAACCTCAGTGCGGCTACGGGCCTGCATGTAACATGTTAAAGTTTGTAGAATGAAACTTGGTTTTACAGTGGATGAGAAATACACACACTGCTAATATAAGGGCGTTTCACAGTGCAAAAGCGGCTGGAGAAGGCTAAAAATTAAACCTTTTCAAAAGTTCATGCTTCATTAAGATTTGATGAACAGTGTTTTTAGGTTTTTAGGAAGTCAAACAAATATCCACTGTGACATGTTTTGGGACAATAAGGAGTTATCATTTTTTTACGAAATAATATTTTACCAATATTAAGATCAAAAAGCATATGCGTTTTTGTGAAAAGTCTGTCAACAAAACAACTATCTTTTTTTACCAAACTGACACAGACTACCTACTTAACAATGTCATTAGAGTTATATGATATATTTGAGAAATGAAACAGATATTCAATAAAGTAATGAAATAATAGTGGATTTAATTAATTTCCTGGTTACAAAAATGTAAACATCATTCTTAAAATAGCTGCAATCACCACAAAGCCTCAATACATGTTAATTGGGTAGTACTGACTATTTTGGCACATATACATATTGATATCGTATAAAGACATTTTCGGTAAAATGCAAATATTTTTTTTTTTTTTGGAAATCTGATAACATTTGCATCAACACAGATGGCTGAACTCCCTATTACAGCTTCTCATGTTGCAATATATATATATATGTATCATGCTTGCATAACATTGATCCAGCAAATTAAATAAAAAGGTCACCTTGATGGATCTACTTGGTTTGTTTATAACGTATCAATTTACACTGGGATCCCAAACTGACGCATGATTATCCTAGTTGTAGAGATACATTTGCACTTTGAGATTGAAAACGCATTGATTAAGTTAAAATGATAGAGCTATAAAAAGGGCACTGTCATTGACTGCCTTTGTAAAGATCGCTCTCGAATATGAATGTGATATACAATCACCAAGGTATTATTTCATGACGCGTGCATTTCCTATGATTCGACAAGATATGTTCAGCTTTTGTACTCTGAATTAAAAACAAAATGGCTTACTTGTTATCCTCGTTATGTGTTGGCATATCGTTGAAACTGTGCTTTTCATCGTATAATACACAGGTAACAACTTAAATATAACATGTCTCTTTGACAGGGATTCAGGCTTCAACATTAGTAATTTAAACACATGCCTGTTTCTCATAACATTATATATAATGTTAAACAATAAACAAATATATCAACAACGATAATATGACAATTCATTCTTGTTTTAAACCACGTAACCTATCAAATGTATCTTTGAAAGTGATTAGATTAAGCATATACATTCAAATGTAAATCAATATTAATGTGAGCACTTGGCGTAATATATCATAAGGAGGGACCCCAATATTTTATTTGGTATGATACGACATCCAATGTATTACTATTTTGCAAAGCTGTGATCAAGTTGCGGTTTATCAGTTTACATAAATAGTCATGCGACGTAACTAAATCTTAGCGGATTTTTCGAAACCTAATTGCCAGTTACTTTTAAAGCTTATGATAATGGTACAGTTTCATTGCACCCTGGTAAACTGTGTACGTGTCCTCCTTAAGAAAACGAAAAACGTCATTTAATATATTTAATATTCAGTGGTACTAACAATAAAACAGAACATAAAAAGCACATTCTATTTTTACTTCTAATTAATTAAAATAGCTATTTCTACGTTTCTGGTTTGTGATTGATTTGCGTTCCGTGTAATTGTAAACCGAATATCATATACATTGCGTTTATATTGTTGTTTGATGGTCATATTCATATGTTGTATTTCAATATATACCCTACCAAAGTGTTAATGTACTTATTAAAGAACAATCATGAGTAATTGGAAATTATATTGATTGGAAGTTGAACTTCCTTTTGAAAATAGTTTTTTTATTACCATTTTCATTCTTGTCATTTGATTTCAATAATTGTAGCAATGGCAACACAGAAGCATACATGCAGTTACATTTTTTAAATATTGTTTCCTAAGAACAGCATACCATGAATATATACGCATGCAATGTAGTTCATATTCAATACCTACAAAATTACAAACCTAAACATGTATTTGTTTCACAAGGCGTTCTATTGCACTGCTTAGGGAAACAATGTATCTGCATAATATGTTGTTTGTTTGTTTTTTTTTTAAATTGGAACATATAATGGCCATGTCTGTTATGAAACTAAATACATTTTAATGTAAGCAATCTTAAAAATAAATGGGTGTATTTGGTGATATTTTTTTTCAATTAAATGTTATCCTATATATGACTGAAATGTGTAAGAACTGCATACATTGGGGCATTTTTGGATATTTTGCAAATGTTTTAAAAATCTTTCTCAAGCGTAGTTTCATTAAAGAAAACTGATAATGTACCGCCTCTTTTTCATTTTGTATAAACATTATATAGAAAGTTTTTTGTTTTCTAAAAATAATACTAGTTATAGATCATGACATTATATGGATATTCTAGTTAAAATACATGACAATCAGATATTTGAGTTGAATTGAACCCTATCAAATCATAAGGATATATATTTATTAAAACCTCAACCCTGCCCCACAATAATTGAAACTATATATGTAGTGTTTGCATAACATTCTTGTTGTCTAATTTGACGACACTTTTCATAAACAATGAAAGTGAATATGTATGCCACTATGTGACAGGTACATTTTTATATTTTACTTGTGAATGATTTTATCAGATTGGAGAAATTTAAACATTCATTTAACAGTGGTCTGTTTGTATTTTCAGACACCAATTTTTACGATTGATTTGCTCTGCTCGCCAACAAGTTGCTTTAGGACAGGTAACAAACTTTATTGTTATTTATTTTGTGTGGTGCAGTGGTAGGTATTGTTGTTGTTGTTGTTTGTGGTTGTAGTGTTGTTTATGTTGACATTTTTGTTGAGGTTGTGATGGTCTTTAAATGTAAGCACTAACCCAAATGTTGTACTTGGAGCGTAAATTCATGATATTACCTCTTTATTATTCAAAATAAGAACAAGTTTACAAAACCTTTCAAGTAAATATTATTTTCGCTAAAAGCAAAAGATGTCGCATTAATATCTTAATCAAACAAAATTCAATGTAATGCTTATTAATTGCAGGTCAACATTTGTGACTAAAATGGCAAGCGGTGGAGACGTTCCTTTGTATGTATATTTTGCTGCATTTAACTTTGATTATACCGGCTGTTTTCATAATGTGTATAAACAAACACCCAGTTAAATCAAGGGTCACATTGAACGTCTATCATACTTATTCAGGTCATACACGAACAATTATTAATCTTGAAACTGAAGGTGCCTTAATAGTTCATCAAAATTTAAAAACGTGATCGTGTCTTGTTGTTTTGAGTGACAATCAACATCAACATCAACATCAACATCAATTGGTATTTCTATCTGAAAGGATGATCCTTCAACAGTTGCTTTTGATTCAAGAAGAGTTGAAATAAAATGCTTGTTGTAAAAGAGTCAAATATCGAAATGTTCCGCAACGATGAAGATAAAAAATATCAGTCATACGTTGTATCACTCCGACTGCTTTCTATGTACATGCCAATACAAGCTAGGTATAATTACTTATAACTGAATATATAAACGTAAAGATTATTTTATATTATTTTAGCTTACAGGTTTGCATTATAATGTTATTAGGTGATTTCATATTGGCCCAGTTATTTGTCCGAAGTTAGCTGTATTTGCCTTAGACCGAAAGGGCGAATGCAAATTCAGCTGACCAAGGACAAATAACTCGGCCAATATGACACCACTTAATTATTGATATATTTTTTTTATTAATTAACTATATAAAAGTATAAATATAAATCTATAATTATGTATGATTATACATTTTGGTTAAAAACATTTTAAAAACTTACCTAAAAATTATAATTGAAGGCTTTTTATCGCTTATTCATTCATGGTGTTTGCTTTTCTAGTCTTGACTTTGCTGATATTAAAATGCATACTTTAGTGGCATTGCATATACTTATAAATAATGCTGTACAGACTTAGGAAGCATATGTTTTCGTTTTTATTTCGTAAATATTTTGCCAAAAAGTCAAATTCTTCAGCTTCGTCGTCCATTTTGTTGGTGTACAAAAACATAATAGTCGTAAAATCCACCAACGGGTTAAATACAAATATAAAAACGTACAATGTGGTTGGATTTTTTAATAGGCTAGTAATTCCAAATAGGTTTAAACGAAGCAAACAATTATCAAAACAGTCGGAAAAACGGAAAACAAAATGGCTACCTTTAAAATAATTTCCACAATATTTCTCATATTAGGCGAGTTTCGACAGATAATGGAGATGGTCCATTTCTCAAATCATAGAAAAGGGCAAGTATTGTAGTCAATCAAAACGGAGTAAACTCATATTGACCGAGTTTGGTTGATATTGGCCAAGTATGGGCGATATTGGCCGATTTTTGGCATATATTTTAATCAGTTGTCTGGTATTGGTACCGGGAGTGTCTACCTATCGTGTCAAATAAGTAATAGTTGTTTAATATATATTGTTTATTTAGTGATTGGTCTTAGATAAATCTTGATAATTGTGTGATATATATATTTTTTTCCGAATAAATTTGGTGTTGCTTTTTGAAAAAGGTCAATATATTATTTACGTATTGAATATTTTAAGCGTTGTCTTACATGCGAAT
Source organism: Mya arenaria (assembly GCF_026914265.1). Taxonomy (NCBI): domain Eukaryota; kingdom Metazoa; phylum Mollusca; class Bivalvia; order Myida; family Myidae; genus Mya; species Mya arenaria. The sequence goes on from NC_069137.1 coordinate 18,893,132, forward strand.
GTCTTTTCATGAATTATTACAAGCTAGACACTAGCTTGCTAAATATATATCAATAAATGTCACCGATCTAAAATATACCATCTTATTCCCTTTTAACGGTAATTGAGTTAAGTTCTGCAGAAACCTGTACATATGAAAACGAACGAAAGAGTTGAACATTGGATATATATGAGTTTTCTATAGTGTTTCATATAAATATTACAATAAATCAACTCTCTTTATTTAAATTGTGTAGAAAATATTATCAATTCCTACGATAGGCATGACATCTTTAAGCTACACTCTCTCTGAAGTTCGACAGATGACGTCCAAAACGTTTTCGAACAATTTTTACATCTATATTTATGATATGAATAACCGCGGCCACTTTTTATCGAAACAATCAATCATTTTCTTTGAGAAGGTATAACTGTTTTGAATAAATGATGGTTCGAATTAAAATTCATAGTTTTTTCATAGTAACGCTATTGAACATACATTGTACCCATTCTTTTAACGGTAGTAGTAGGGTAAAACAAAGAATTCCGCGGCGATTTTGTTTAAATTGCTGTTTAGCGGCCATTTTGACAGGTATCCATTGTTTAATTGATATTATTTATTTCAATGGGTGATATAAACAATAGCACTTGGATTATTGACATGCAATACCTTGATTTTATTAATTATTATTTATTATTTACTTAAGATAACAACTCATTCGTATAAGTTGTTGATAGTGAAACAATGTATTATTAAATTATTGCTTGAAATCCAAAACCAAAGTTCATTGTTTATAAGTGAATCGTTAGTAGCATACAAAATGATCTTAGGATATCACTTTTTATATTCTTGTGAATGACGTTTCCAGCCACTATTTTACGTTATAATATATTATACATTGCGAACTTTACTATCAGTTACCCATCCCAAAAGAATCGAACATTCTCTCATTCGAGTCATATGGAGCCAAATTATTACTCATAATAAGTACACATATTGCTCAAACATAATAAGTTAACATGTTAAAAGACACATGAACTATTTAAATATGACAAGTGTTAGTGGTGTTTGTAGTATTTTTGCTGATTCACTGTTATTAATTATTAAAATGTTTCTGTAAGAAACTAAATACTTTGAATGTTGCAAAAAAACTTTCACGACAAGCATATGAATCAGCAAACTAATGATCATGATAAACAGTGTTTATATTATAATTTACTTGTCTGAAATCGTATTATCAAGAGGTAACGATTATGGAGTTCACATACACACATATATGAGTGAGCATTGTCTTATTTTAAACTTAATTATTTTACACATATGTTCCTACTTTATGAGAAAAATCACTTTTTGGCCTTCATTCAAACATATTTTTTTTCATTCTATGATAATATAACAAAATTATTGATTTGATATACACGTACATACTACCAGGAAATGTTTTGATCTTATTCTCCAATTTACATAAGTCAGATGAAATTTAAACTGTAAGTAAAAGGAAACTTACTCAAGATAAATTATAATTTAGAAGGAACAGAAGTATTCAATGGCCAATATAACACTGTAGAACATACATCATAACCCTTCGACTGTAATCTCATAGAATGCTATAACAAGGTGTTGTAGAATATCTGAATTATTTTACATGTTGTCTTTATTTTCGGTAATATTACGCCATAAATGATATATGTTCATGATGCCATTTCCTGTTTCTCATTAAGTACCGAACAAAAGTTTTTTCACGAAATCAAGACCAAAGACTACATTATCTCTTAAGACTTAGATAGGAAATGTACTACTGTATTCAAATACGTTTTAATTATCAACAAAAATGATAGAATATGTTGTTGTTAACAAACATGAAGAGTGTTGCTTTTCTAACCAATAAAATGATAGCAATGCAATAGTACATACTTACGAAAATACGTGAGGGAATACTAGCCGTAAACAAATCATAGCATGTGATAGGTAAACTTAGTTTATTACGATCAGTTTCATATAACTGTTTAAACGATTCGATGAAGAATAAATAACTTTGGTAGACATCATGAAAATGAGATCAATCTTCTCTAAATACAAACATATAAAATGCAAATATAATGACATATTTGCGCTTCAACTAAACAAAACATAATATAAACAGCTTTAAATTCAGCATTTATAAGACATGTAAATGTTGTCCTTTTATTATTCCTAACCATCCCAAATAAATCGATTTTCAAATTATGGCATAATCTTAACTTTTATGTGCAAATTTCAGCCTTAACAATTCTAGCTATCAACATAAAATTTATGTTACAATACTCTTTATGGAGCGTATTCGATTTTTATCGAGCCATGCCAGAGATGAACAACAGAGCCTGGAAACTTCTCAACTATCGCTTTATCCCTAACTGTAAACGCTCGTTTACAAATATCTATAAAACTAGCACCCAACCTTTATGTCAGTGTACATCACCTGATCATCATATACACGCCACTCGTTTAAATATTGATGGATATGTTTATCTTTTTTTCAGGAGCCAGAAATTGAAACGGTATGTATAGTTGTTTCCTCAAATGAAGACGTTCAAATTTCATCCCATATTGTATAAATGAGTTTTGAAATTTAAACTTCTAGAGACTTGAAAGAGCACATGGTGTTATAATTTAGGATTTCTTTCATTTGTACTCTATCTTAACACGTTTTAAGATGAATCTTACATATATGTTGAGGACGGAAAATAAACAACCTTCAGTTTCGTTACTCATGTAGAAAATAAATTCTTCATATCCACACTGTATTGTTTATGTTTTTCTTGAAAAACGTTGGGTAAATCGTTACCTTGTTCTTGTTAATGTTTACACCTTTATGTGGTACAGTTAATAAAACGAAACAAACAGTAGGATTTTCTGTTACCTTTACTGTGTCTTTATAATTGAAAACATGTATCTAACATACATGTTCAGGATAAATAACATACAACATATCTTGTATATGGTCATGTAGGTCAACAGTACATCATACACATTCCACTTGTCTGAAATGACAACTTATAAATTATAACGCTAGTGTAAGTTTGTCCTCATATATATCTACTACAGATATTAAGGTGACCATATATATATATATTAATCTAGGCATTATGAGGACCGCTGGATTAAGGCGACAAAAATTGGTCTCCTTAATATTTTCAGTCCAGATTTGATGTATCAAATGTCATTAAAATGTCCATTGATAGTAAGTTGATAAGCTTGAATGTTTATTTACGAGATCATTTCATTGTTTTAAATCTTATTATCTTTAAATATCAAAAAAAATATTCTTAAACTTTTGTGTGTGTATATTTGTGTATCCATAAAAATAGCTATTAAGGCGACCAGGGAAAAAATCATAATTTTGTTCAAAAATAGCTATATACTAAGCATTTTTTATTTGTTTTACTTTATTTAAAGCCTATTGTATATTATCCCGAAGTTTCATTCCATAAAAAACAGAAATAAGGAAATTCGATAGTTCGTGTACCATCAGCATCCAAATTTTCAAGTATACAGAAATTTAACTTTCCGGAATATAACGGAAATTTTCGGGTATCTCCGTGGTACCATCTCCGTGCAATTATGCAGTATGGCGTTCATCTCTTACGGAAAGAGAATGGTAACTTGGTAAGTGTTTAAAATACATATTCAACGTTTTTTTCGTTTATTTTTATGACTTTTGTACAGTAGTATAAATCGTCCACCCTTTGGATGAAAAGCAAATGATTTATCCGGATTTTGTTCATCGGAAACTAAATCACTAGTATCAACATCCGGTGTAATTTTTGCTTGTATTTTGGAGAAACTCGATTGATTTCTAGCAAACTTGGTTTACCACTACATCGTCGCTTATTATTATTTGGTATGTTCCAATCTAAAAAGGGATTTGCTCCCTTAACATCTCAGATTTTAATAAATAAAAGACGAAATGATACAATTGCCTTACATTTTGTTTGTCAATGTCATGTCATTAGTCATTCTCATCACCTTTGAATAGCAGAACAGAACGAACACTATCACCAATTCGTATTGTGTCTTTTTGCACGTGTCTTAAATTTTCATATTTGATAATAAATGCAACAATAAAATATTTCCCTTATTCTGCCACAGTTATGCACCAGTCAATTGTAACCATGGCCCCCAGGCAGGTCTTGTTTATACCAGGGATAGCAGGGGAAATGGGCCATGTTTTTACGTTCCAGGTGGACCGACAGTGCTGAGTGAATGCAGTGTTATTGTTTTTGCGCTGAAAACAGGGAATGGGCCTAACCTACGATGCCCCCAGGGGCATTTGACGGGGATCTGGTCATTTCGTAACCTTACCATTTCGTAACTGCTGAATCTTGGTTATTTTGTAACCACTTTGTTAGTCAATTCGTAACCATCAATAAATCAATTGCTCATATGGTAACCACCATTTAACAAGGTGATAAATAGTACACTTAGCACCTCGTTAAGTGTATTGTTCGAACCTGGATGTATATGGCACAGCAACCAAGACACCAATTGGGAGACATTACTCAAATTCTCACTAGTAACAAGCCAATAATTTATGTTACTCAATAGTTATTAGATATATATCATGGTAAATTAGAAATGATTTGTTATACTACCAAAATATGTTAATTATTTTCTTACATTTTGCTTACTTATAAACAATAATTTAAGACTGATCGCGATGTATTTTTGAGTAAAATTACGTTTACATAAATGATCATTCTTGACCTATTTCATTGACTATATTTGTTTGAATTGTTTAAAACGAACAAAATTTTGTTCTGTTCTTTTCTCCATATTCTGCATACTTTATATCCGAAACCGACAAAAAACAGCCTAAAATTATTAGTTATGGTACAGTGGAAACTCACTAAACCGGATCTCCACAAAACCGGAATCCTCGGGATACTGGAATTTTAACAAGTCCCGGTTTTCCCCTTCTATTTTCAATGTAAAAAAATCCCTACAAAACCTGAACCCCGGAATTCCGGATACCGGACAAAAAATCGAGAAAAATTGTTAGTTGTCAACGTAATTTTACCTTACAAAACCAGACGTTTTGTTCAAACATGTCAAAATAATTCTGTGTATTAGGAATTCGCGAATCACGTGTCATTTTGTTTTCACAGCCGGTACGTCGTTAAATATTACACCTGTGATGTTGTGTTAACACGATAATCGATAATGATGATTGCGCTGTGGATTGACTGTCGCGCGATAATCAAACGATAATCAAACTTGTGAAAAGAAAATTTATTAAAACATTTATTTGTTTGTTGCAGAAAATAAAGAACTAGAAACGGTTTTTTAGTGATCATTTTGAAGTGTTGTTTTATCTAAAGACTTCTATGATTGAATCAAATTAGAGCGGTGCTTTAATTAAACTATCAAACATACTAAACAAGCATTAAATTACGAGAGTTGTTTTATTTCAAGACTTGGAAAAAAGATGGTTATAAAAACGCAGAAATGTTTAATTATGCTTATCACTTTTGCAAGTGCTTTAATCATGTCTCAACCTCCGTCTAAAGTCGGACAATTGAACTCACAGTCCCTAGAGGACAAAAGCCTTTAAAGGTTAACTCAGTTAATATATTGAGTAAACTTACTCCGTACATCGAATCCCCACTAAACCGGAAATTTTGCCCAGTCCGGACCTTGTCCGGTTTAGTGAGTTTCCAATGTATTAATTTCCAATAACAAGATACAAAATTAAACATATTGGCACATTTTTAATGCAATAAGCATATAAAAAGCGCATACTCTCATTCGGCAAACTTACTACATTTTACAATACTTCTATGCAATTTAAAAAAAATGAAATTCTAAAGTTATATGGTCTATATATTTAAAAAATATTGGTTTAAGGTCACAATTCCTCTCAATGGTAGAACATCTCTGAATTAAAAAATTATTACATTTAATATTCAGCCTACTTATAATATTTCCTTCGCAACATAAAAAAATAGCTAGTGTGAATGTTTCTATTTGTCATAGTTTCAGAGTTTATTGGCAAATCGCACTACACTATTAGGAATAAAGAAGGAATACAACTACTATATTTAACTTTGTTTATGTTGTTATTTTTATGTTTTATACTAACAGTAAACTTATTTTGTAAATTCAAATGGTATTAAACTAATTCCTCATAATTGTAGGAGTCAACGGTTAAGATATGACCATTCGATTTCTTAACGGTTACGAATTGACTAACACAATGGTTACGAAATGACCAACAATGAGCGGTTACGAAATGACCATAATTCATTTGACAGGGCTTTTACCAGCTGTTTGTCTGTGCAGAGCGGGAATTTTACCTGGGATTGGCTGGACGGAAAGTCTAAGTCCCCGCTATTAGCAGGACCTTGGGGGCCCATGCTGCAATTGACTGTTGCATTATTTGTTTTTTTTCTTAACTTTACGACACGCCCCCCTACAGTATTTTATTGTCAAGTTTAGTAACATTTATTTACAGAAATTGGATAACTTAACAAGTAAAGTAAACTGTACTGAGCTTTTGAACAAACCGACATACTTATAAATCAAAATTGATATTTTAGGGTCTACACTGAATAAACCCAAAATGTTAGTTTTGATTTGCTAAATTCGAACAGTATTTAGTCTATCCACACAAAATTTACAGGATCATCAGATAACAAATTTTCTAAAAATTCTCTGTTTGCCAAATAGGGAAGACAGGTTAAAGTGGGGTTAAAAGGTTGCTATCTGTGACCAAAAAAATACTGTTCAAAATTGTGAGTATTCATTTATCTTTCATTCAGTAAAGAGCATGCAATGGCATAGTGGTTGGATTAGATAATCTGACAGTGGTGCTGGACGTCAGGAGTTCAAATATTGTTGTGAGTTCAATGTACCAAAAGAATACCTTTGGAATACACAATTATCTATAAAAATGGCAGAGCGAATTGCCCATATTGTAGTAATGTCTTAGATCCAGCTTGGATAACTTGGACACAGTAAGCGGTTCACACCAAGGGAAATTCTCAGATTAAACAGCGCTTATGAACTTGAACATTACATTTTTCATTGAGACAAAGAAAAAACATTATTGCTGATCTTCTGAGAACAAATCTTGGATTTATACTAATCACCACCAAAAATTTAATTTTAATCACACAATGTAAACAACTGCGCCACAGATCTTATCTGTATCTCTAGGGTTTTTAAAATTTAGCAGTTAAATATAGATTAGCATACTGGTAGGTCTGGTTGGTCTGTTGCTTTAGATGCTAAGTAAACATAATGTCAGTGATTTCATCACTATTTCTATTAAAATATCAGTTTTCTTCTTCAGAGCTTCTCACATTTGCACCATATTTTTACCATTTGAATCATAAAAAGATAACAAACAAACACGGATGGAACATTTGAAAATACAATTCAGTTGGTTTCTATTTTCATGCTCATTTTTGCTTAAAATTATTCTGCTTGAATGTGATTTATGTTGCTTAAATTTGAACTTAACTCTTTGTGAATATTTAAGGAATGTAAGGGGTCAGATTTCAGATTGCTCATTATTTCTGGAACACTAAATACTTTATTTGATTGGGTACACTGCACTTTCTTGTTAAGCATTCATCCAAATCATTTGGGTAAATATTGGCAAAAAACTGCTTTTAGATTTATACTGGTCATCAAAACCGGCACTGACAAAACATAAGATGTGTTTGATTTATGTGCGGGAAAGAGGTTTAAAGGTGTCCGCCCACAACGAAATGCTTGCGGGTCACAGTACCCCTTCAAGTAGTTCTTGAAAAAAAATGATTCTCTCAGGTAGCGTTTGATTATGTGTACATTGTATCCTTGTTTTTCAATTTTCAAGTGTACACATGATTTATATAAGGTTTGTACAATTTTAGTTTTATTTTAATTTTAAAATTTTGACATTTTTTTAAGATTTGCCTGCCCCTGTCTAAACACTTAAATTCTTGGTCTTTGGACTATTGTCTGCAACTTCAAAACACACTTTTTGGAACAGGACACATTTTTCAGATATTTTATCCAGTTTGACTGCAATATAAGTTGTATTTATCAATCAAGTAAAAAATGACATTTATTTTTCCATAATTACCTGGTAGTTATTTGTTAATTTGTTTTAATTCATGGATAGGTTTATTGCGAGTGTCATGGAAAGCTGGAACTTTTCAGTACACAACATGCAAACTGAGAATGAACTGTGTGTACCGGCTTTGTGAACAAAAACGCAAGGCGGCTATGGTAAGTTGCGTCAAGATATATCCTTGGGACCCCCACCCCCCGGACACGCAATACAATTCGTGTTTCGCTGATCTGTTGGCTGGGATCAGATCATCCATTTGGGGATTTAGATGTTACCCCAGACAACAGGCTGCATGTTTAATTTAACTCAATACTAAGCTTTGTTTTAGTGCGAACATCAACATGTTTATCTAATTGCAGTTGCTGCTTGGGACAATAAGGTTAAGTCAGCAACCGTCTACCAGACTGCAAGATTCATCTCTTCCAAAGGATGTCGTACCTTTCCAGGTGGGTGTGCATTGATTGATTGATTGATTGATTGTGAGTTTGTGTAAATGAATAACTGTGAAACCATAACCAAATGTTGGGCTGTAAAGGTGTGTATGTGCATGCTTCACATATTCTCCATCCTTTTGGCATACTGGACCGTCATCAGACACTCTGCCATGAATGTTAGAGAGTTTAAAGCTATTTCTTATTTTCCTGTGTAACTATATTGATGTTAGATTAAATTTACGCCGCCGTGTTACTGAGTAACAATTTGAAATTGGGCCAAAATCATCAAGCTAGAGCTTTGCATAATCTTTTTCAAACTTCTGCGAGATTTCTGCCCTTGACAATATTTGCTCACAGCCCCCCTTAAAGTTGCACTTCGTTCAGTATTTGAACGCTTACGGATACACTTTTTTGTTAATTTGAGATCTTAATGTGGCTACTTCTAAGTAAATAGATGCTCAAAGTAACTAGATGCTCTGGGTGTTCACTGGGTGACAAAGGCTACACAGTATTGGTTGTTTCTTTTTTCTGAAAAGATGTTTCTAGTGAATTGCCCAGTTGCAGTGGTTTTGACGCCACAGAACCAGCATAGCTCCATGACAGATATATATGTTTTCGTCACTGATGTCAGTACTGCTGTATTGGAGGCCTCACAATTTCTGTGTGGAAATGTCATCTGATACTCTCATAACGGCGTATTTCTAGCATAGCGTTCATAAGTGCATGGCCATTCTCTGTCATTTTCAGATACACTGTGTTTTGTGTGGATAAGAAATGCAGAGTGGTACCACCAATCACCTAAGCCACCATTCCCCTAACAGACAATAGGCTCATGGGGACAGTTCCTCCAATTTACAGAAAAGCTCTCAATTGTAGCCCTACGAACTTAGGGTAAGCGATAAATCTGGACTTCAAGATATCTCTGTACTCACTGTAAGTTTATACTTCATTTGAACAAAACATAGGGCCGAATTCAGAACAATCACTCTCACTCACACTCAATGAGTTAATCCTCTGTAATCACATACCGGTCGAGATATTTTCGAGTGAAAGGTATATCCGTATTCACAGGTGTGAGTGAGACTCGAGTGTTCTGCGTGAGTGGGACATTTGTGAGTGCCCGGCTAGGCCACATGAACTGCCCTCGAGGATTGGTTGTGAATAGGAATTGAATGAGTGTATGTGAAAAAAGTACATGGCAAGTAGAAAATATGAAATATATCAAATATTTGGAACAAATAAGGGACATGCTCGTTCCCAGACAATATTTAAGAGACCGGGATAATCCATTGAAGTACATGTTCATTCAATAAATAATGTGGCCATCTATAAACAAAACAAATTCAAAAGGATGCGCCTATCATATATTTGTTTTGTCTCGCAATGATCTTGAACTTCCAGCAATGTTGATGTTTGCAATTCATCAATGGCTGCAAAGACAGGCAGCTAAAGGTACGTGAAGTTAGCATCCTAGCGGCATGAAGTTAGCGGCCTAGCGGCGTGAGGTTGACGGACTAGCGGCCTAAATTTGTTATCTATTTCAAGGTTCAATGGTTTAAATGGAAACTAAGATAAATCAATGTTTTTAGTCGTACATTAGCGGCCTTAAATTGTTTTCTACTTCAGCGCATATTTATATGAGTTTTCTTCTAAAACAATGCTAAAATAATTGTTTTCCTATGCAAAATACATCACGCTTGAGCGGTCTTGCGGCGTGAACTTGGCGGCCTGGTGGCCTAGCGGCCTAAAAATCCCCAAAACTCATCCAGCAGCCCATGAAAAGGGGGAAATGCTGATATTCGCTAAAGGATGTTGATTTATGAAAAGGACATTTAATTTATCATTGTTTTAGAAAAGAACGCATATAAAATGCTTTGGAATAGGAAACAATGTTAGGCCGCTAGTCACATGAGGCGGCTAGGCCGCCAGGCTGCCAGGCTGCTAACTTGACGCCGATAGGCCATTTCATAGCGTGGTAAGGGAATTGATATGTATTTTCCAGCCTACATTCAGCTGGATTATTATTACTATTATTGCTATTATTATTATTATTATTATTATTATTATTATTATTATTATTATTATTATTATTATTATTATTATTATTATTATTATTATTATTTTCATCATCATCAGCAGCAGCACCACCAACACCAGCAGCAGCACCACCAACACCAACACCACCATATCATCATCAACATCATCATTATTATTATTATTATCGTCATCTTCATCCATTTTCCCCTACATTTCTTGAGTTGTTTTTCACTCCGAGGTGTTATTTCCCCATAAGAAGTAGATTCATTCGCTAATTCTATCCATCTGCTATTTTTTCAACTTCAATTTTTTTCAACTTCCATATATTATTTTCAAACGCCCAAGACCGCTTTATGTAGAATACAAAAGCAAGATTATATATGAATACATATTTAAATTACGTGATACAATGGAAAACAGCTACATATTTAAAACAGCAACAACAATGACAACAAAAAACATGCATTTAAACGTATTTTGCAACAGTTATTTACAACCCAAAACGTTTATTTTTATTAACCAATTGTTTTAAAATGAAAATATCAGTTTTAGAATAACACTTATTATCATTTGTTTGTTGCCATCACTAACAATAAGGTACTCAAATCTCAAATAAACATATGTTTACAATTTATAATGTAAACATCACCATAGTCAAACAGATAATCCGATATGATCATGTAAACATACGTGAATAATTATATACTGTATTGCTCACTTGATGAAGTGGAGTGTTAGCGAGGCGTGTGAATACGAACAGATCACTTGAGTGTCACTCCCCATATTCCACTCAAGTGATCATTTGAGTGTCCCTTATGGGAATGTGGTTGGAGTGTGAGTGAGAGTGGATGTTCTGAATTCGGCCCTTACAATTTCAGCATCAAAATCAAGGTTTAGATCCCAGACCGAACTTAGTCTCCTTCATTAAACTTAATTTCAGATGTTCTATAAGCCACATACATGTTCTCTACTTATGACGGATAAGAACTTTCGCAAATTGATTATAAATGCGTTTTCCCAGATTTACACCCTCCTCTTGCAGATACTGCCGATGGTGAAGCTTGGGTGCACCGGGCCGGTTTTCCAGCCGTGTGGAATCTCCAGCTGAACTGGGGCCGGGAATTATATAAGACTCCTTAGCAGCATGGTGAGCTTTTGCGTATTTATTTCCAGGCTCATATACCCGGCCAGATTTCTGCGTTTAAGCTTTCCTGTCGTCATTTTTTTAAATAACGTATCTCAAGTCTTTCAATGAAATCACAACTGTGACACCTTTGGAGACTAGATTTAAATTAAGGAACCATTATGTGTAGAAAGCCTTTTGGGTGATTTAAAATCAAATTAGTAAACAGGATTCTCATGGTTCATGGTTTATAATTGGTCTTGTGGACCTTTCATTCTTTACTTTGGTAACAGCCGCTTAAGTATGTAAGAATGGGGGGGGGGGGGTACAGATGTGATAGTAAACAGTGTTTAATAAGGTATATTTGTTTTTATTTTATCACCAATTTGAAGGTAATGATTTTGTTAAATCAGGGTTAAGTAGCAAGTTTAACACAAACACTGTAACATGTTCTTTATTTCAAATAAATCTATAAATTATCTCTGGAGAATTTAGTCTGATCTTCATTTCTCAGAAAATGTAGCTGTCTAAGTGCCTATTCCATCAATGAGTATCACTGTCTTTAAATTGCTGTTGCTGTACAGTTTAAATAGCAAAAGTTTTATGGTCCTGCTTGTTTGCAACTCCTCGTTCATTTTTGTACAGCGAGAAAAGTAAGGGAATTCTAGAGATTTACTAGAATTATGGATTGTTTTTCTTGAGTTACACAGTACATAAGGAGGAATAAGTGTGTACACAACTCCTCATTTTATTCCTGTTTATTATTTATATATGTAACATAGATGTGTACAAGACTTAGAAACATGACATAAAAGAGCTCACTTTGATAAATTTTCTCAAAAAAAGATATCTTTACTGTTAAAGTAAGAACTTTTACTGCATAGTAAGTAATGTCTTCTGCTCATCTTTATGACATCATTACATGGAATGGAAACTTCCCAAGATACATTTCCACATGGCGCAGCTCATTTATATATATTGCTGATTGATTGTTTAGAAAGGGACAGTTTTAATTGGACAAAATGTTTTAATCGTCATTTTACAGAGTGCCAGCCAGTCATTGCTGTTCTTGCATTGCTGAGGAGGACAGTCCTGCCAACATAACAGTTTGTTCAATAACAGGTAAAAAACTGGTCTCACTTTACATTTTCAACCACTGCCAGATAATATAATCTTATATAATGATAACTCCTTCTTCACAACTGGTGTTAAATATAATAATGATTAAACAAACAATAAAATGAAAATTATGCTCTTTAAACTCAGAACCATTATTGACTGTCAGATGCTACTGGTAAATGAACTGGTCTTGGTGTCCTTTTCTTGAGATAACAACTATTTGCATATTACCCCGGTACTACTATTGTACATTCAATAGAAAATCGTCTTGTTTGTATTGTTAAATGGCTTTATAATGTTCCCCACTTCCTGATTCTTGAAAATTACGTGAACAAATGACAATCCTACTACCATTTAAAGTTTGATTAAATTTCAGACAAATGTGTTTGTTTTAATTTGACTTCTGCTTAAAGTAAGGGTATATATATACTGGGCAAGAAGTGCTGAATTTCATCGTGAATGACAGTGATTATCCATAGTTTGAATTTGGTTCGGACATGTTTGACGGGAATTCAAACACATTTTTTGTCATCACAAAATCGCATACATTGGTTCATTCTAAGATAAAAAATATAACCTTTTTCAAAATGTTTAATCTGTGAGAGTGCAGCTTTAATAGACCTGTAAAGACTTGTCGATGTGAAACTAAACTCTCAATCAAACTTTGGTAAAAGATCAAATGCGGGGCTCCGTGTGCGGCATAGACTGTGTTAATTTTATTTAATATGATGAAGAGCTAGTTATCTTTGTTAAAAGTCTTCATTTGAAGCAAAATATGTTTCAATACCCTGTATGAATTTTCTTCACTGGATATTGATTTATAAAAAACATTGCTCCAGGGTGCGGAGCTATTTTTTGCTATATGTCTATATGGAAAAATATTCTCCTCAGAAGTCAACTTTGTTCCCCAATGTGCAAGGCACAATCGGTGAAAATAATTTCAATAAAAGTCACTGATTATTATTATTGTTATTATTATTAATCAACTTTTACTATTTCAGGAAACAAACAGAAACACAGAGGTGCTATACATTCTGATGGAAAAACAAAAGCATCTCCCATCATTTTGGCGTGGCTCAGATCAAGAGGAGAATTTTAAGAAAGGTCATAACTGAGCGACTAAGAACATGCAAGTTGCACTGGTTAGAGTGTAAGACCCATCTCCCTTCATAAGAATTGATAATCATCACTGTATTAAATCAAGAAATTGAAACGTAAGTGTCTTGTCTTTTGCAGTGTTTTTGAAATATAATATAATTTTAAAAAAAACTAAATTATTATTTAATATGATTGTGAATGTGTGATGTTTTCTTCTGATCATTCACTCTCAAAAACCAGATACTAAAAACATATTTGTAGTTTTTTTTTGTTTTACTTGTAAATATAGTTTTAAGGTTGTATTTTAGGCAAAGCCTTTTATTCTGCTCAATACAAACTTAAATATTGTAAGAGTTATGGCCCTTTGTAATTTGTTAAACAAATACATTTTTTCATGTTTTTGTAAGCCCATTATTAAGGGACTTTTAATATTTTCACCAGCTGCATAATAAAGTCAGACCAAAAGTGTTCAGTAAGTGTTCAAACAATAACTAAGTTAGAATCCTTTCTCAAATCAAGTGAGCGATATAGGGCCATCCCTGTGTTTGTCTGACTAAAAAACAATAATAAATCTTTGAGTTAAATTGACAAATATTGTTGTAGAATGTTTTGTGAAGACATACAATTGGATTACTTTTGTGTCAATAGGATTAAAGTTTCTGCACATAAAAATTATTTAGAATTGCATTTGGGTCAGTCGGTTCACGTTCAATATTACTTGCAGTATAAGTGGAAGCAGTGACTTAAAATTAATTACCAAACAGTTTCTGCTCAATTGCTTTGAGTTAACATACGAGTTATGAAACTTGGAATACTAGTTCTTGGTGGCATAAATGAAAGACCTTGTTTTGTCACATTGACTTGTAATCAAGCACTAACTTCCTCTAAATTCTCTTCAGGTGATGGTTGGGCACACACAAGAAGACATAGATCACAGTTGTCTAGCCATATGAGTAGATAGGAGTGTCTCACTCTGCCAAACTTACTTCATCAGACGAGCAGAAAGCTTCTCAAGATCCCGCACTGCACACTAAGACATAGTCTTTGACTACAACAAGGTGATGAAAGTACAGAGGTCCAATTGAAATCAATTCTGTGCTGCTGTCATTTTTTTCATTCTGGAAGTCGATGGACATGATTTATTATGGCATCAAGTGTGCAGTTTGCCGACTATCAGCAGTCTTGTTCACCAGCTGTGCAACTTGAGCTGGTAGCTTTATTGCTTGAAGCCACTGCATAAGAGGGGGAAGGTGCAGGCTCATTAAAAAGTCTCAAAAGTTGAAACTAGGAAAAGAAGTTTATCAAGAGTGTGAATCTATTTTGAAAACAATCGTTACAATGATTTGGTTTCCTTTGAAACTTCATACATACTATGAATTGAGATGCTTAAATAAAAAACCGCTATTCAAAAACTGCCTTTTTCATACTAAAGGGTAAATGATGTCGCCATTTCCTGTATGTATTTAAATAAGATATGTCTCCACAATTAATATTTTGAGGGAATTTTTCTCAACCTAATGAATGAGATTAAATTGTACAGCGTTATATGAGGTTAATATGTTTTCTCATTCTTTAAAATTGGTGAAAAATTGTCAAAAGATAATTAGACCAGTATCCATTACTGCAATCATACAATCAAATATACAGGGACAAGCCCACTGGGCATATAATATAATTAAACCCTGTTTAGGGGCACGAGGCAAACAGAGTTACTTTCAAACGTTAAAGCTGCACTCTCACACTTTGGATGTTTTGACAACTTTTTTCATTTTATGTCTTGGATTGGAACCATCCAATTTTTGCGAAAAATTAAATCCCAGATTTTTCTTTTTAAGTTAAAACATTTATATTTTTTATGCACTTTTCTTAAACCGTTAGTAACATTAATTTTCGAACGGAAATATGAAATCTGCGATCTGATCTTTTGTCAGCAATCTTTTATCATTGGTTTGCAGATAATTACGCAAAAACTTGCTCATTCGAAGACAAAAAAAGGGTGGAAACGGTATATCTGTGAGAGTGCAGCTCTAAATGTTTAATTGCTTGATTTTACTACTGTATTAGAAATTACAGGGATTGGGGTATATTTTTAGTGTTTTTATTGCTTGTTTTTGATTCATACAGTCATACTTTATTCTTCAGGGCACAACTTACAAATAAACAAAACTGGAAAATGGTCATATCAAAAGGTCAAAGATAATGCAAGTTGAACAATCATATTGTTCATGGCTTGTAATTTTGGTATATTTTGTTGCATATGCTATAGAAAAGTTGAAAGTTAATAATAAATTCATAGTTGAAATGATGGCTTTGAATGATATTGTCAGATGAGAAACGGCACTATTAAGAAATAGGTATAATGGTACTTTATTTATTTTAATCAATTTTAGATATTATGAAAATTATTATCTTATTTAGTACATGAGACCTTTTAAACAGTTATTGACAATATAACAATGTGTATATGAAGCTTTAGATCAAAACTTAAAGCTGCACTCTTACAGATTGTCAGTTTAGACACAAAATTGTCTCAAAATCGGCTGATTTGGTTATCATTCCTTTAATTCAGTCATATTAGATAATTCACAATAGAACCAATCAAAAATGTTTGGTAAAACTGCCGAAAAAGTAATTTACATTAAATTGTTTGTAATGCTTTTAGTGATTGTTCGTAATGCTTTTAGTCATAAAACATCATTTTTTTAACATAAATATGATGAACTGCTATCTGATCTTTTTTCAGCAGTCTTATATCACTTAAAATTGGGTCTAGACATTTCTGCAAAAAATACTCCATTTATTGACAAACAATAAAAGAGTACCGGTAGTCAAAACGATCAATCGGTGAGATTGCAGCTTTAAATACACCTTTTAAGACCGCCGTAAAATTCCAATGGTTTGCCTAAATCTTTAAAGCTAGCATACTGTTTAATTGAAAACCATACTTATTGTTTAAAATATGTCATGATATCTTTGTACAATGTGTTTATATAATTCATTAAAGAAGTCAAAACAAATTTGTAACAAACATTGTAATTTGTTATCTGTTAATTAAATGACTCAGACAAAAATGGGAACGTCAGTGCTAGTTCTTTTACTATTAACATCCCATGAAGTTTCTATTGGTGTAGCAGCAAGGAGGTGTTACATTAATTATGCATCATTTAAACCAAATTATACATTCATATGCACATCATACAGGCGTGTAGCCGCCTATACGTGAATACGCGGCTGAATCCACATGATTCTGACAAAAAAAATCAACCAAAGTTGCAGTATGCGAACTTGACTAAATGAATCTAAAACTGGTTATTTTCTAGTACTAAATAATGCACTAGATTGCACCATGGTTTTCAAAATTTTCTGAGGGGGCACGCCCCTGAACCCCCCAGCTCATGAATTCACATGAATAGAGGGGTAGCTACGCCCCTGACATAATTGAAACCACAGTGTGGCTAAACAACACTTGTATGTTTATCATACGCAGTGATCTCCCATGGAAATGCAATCGTCAAAGAATCTGAAGGGGCTGTTTATATGGACTAGATTTGAAATGCACCAAGTGTTTAAAAAAGTTGATTTCAGTCACGAAGAGAATCAACCATACCCCACACTTGTTGGAGTAAGATGAAATGTCCACTTTCCGCGAGACAGAAAGTGCATTGAAAATGGTCATTTGATTTAATTGACTTTATCTTTTTATAAATATGTTGCAATACATAAAATACGTTATTTGTTATAATTGTTGACCCATGTTGAATTTTATTTGGCAAATTTATAAGAGATTTAAATATTAAGAAGCTCAGCCGCTAAAGAGCATATGATTATGACATACTTTTTTAAATCTTTCGAACATGAGTTTTTGAGTGAATATAAGCGAAGCGTTAAGTGTTTTGAAAATGCATCTTTTACTTGGATTTTATAGATTGTTATTACGAAATAAAGTATGGCGAATCAAACCAAGTGTTAAAGCCAAGCTATTGATGGCTGAAACCCTTCAATAAATGTTGATATGTGCTAAAATATAGTCTTTGAAGTCCAAAATTTTGACATGCGTTACTAACCCGATTCAACAAAAGGCTGTTGCACAATCAGTTGATTGACATAATCACGTGATAAACCAATAACTTCCATTAAGGTTAAAATATTCAACACCTTAGTATGAGTCCCTGTGGGCGAGTGGATAAGCGATCCGTTTTTTATTCTATGTGTTATCTGCACCCCCATGTGCTTGCTCCCAATTTGAACAAGATTAATTTTTAATACCTTAATCGTTTTTTTAAAAATGCAATTGAAGTATAAAATAAAATCAACCTGGTTACTATTATTTCTGCAATTTCAGTACCAAGGAGTAAAATAAGTATACATGTAAGTGTTTTCAGATGCATTACGAGAACAAAAATATGTTTGGTGCCAAAACATGAGAGAGTCTCTTTAAACGGAAAAAGTTTTGGCAGTTACTCAGTCAGTCAGATGATGATAAATATAATGCATAGCATCATCGCTCTGGACTACGAGAACGTTGTATACAGAGTATGTTTTTACTGAACATGCGTCTGTTTATTTTGATGCCATAAAAGGGTTAAACTGTTTAAAGGAACTATAACATTATGAAACAACAAATCTGATTACAGATATCAGTGGCAGATCCAGGAATTGACTTAAGAAGGGGTACGTGAAACTCATGGGCTTAATCTTTCCACATCCGCCCCTCCCTCAGAACAGAAATTGAATGGCTTAAAATGTTGGACCGGGGTGGGGGTAAGACTCCCCTAATTTATAGTCCGAAATAGTGCATTTTTATCTTAATATTGTATTTTTTCCCGATATTGACTGAGAACGTATTATAAACGGACGATTCAAAGGGGTGGGGACGGCGCGCGCGCTGGGACCGACCCCCCCCCTGAATCTGCAATTGAGTACATGCATTAAAACCGTCTCCGTAGCCTATTGGTTAAGGCGTTCTATACCCTTCATTCAATTGACTTAATACTTCACACAATTGTTCAGGACCATCAGCCAATGAGGTTACATAACTCCATAATACAAGTTATGGCCCCTGATTGACTTAGGTTAAAGTTTTATGCAAGTAAAATTTAAGGGGAAGTTGGAATTTAATAAAAAAAACTTCCATGGGTCACAATGAACCCAATGAACAATGTTCTTTAATCATGAGCTAACTGTTCAAGCGTTAACAGACACATTCCTGTGCAGACAAAACTTTTATTGTTTTTACAAGCATAGAACTTGTATTTAGAATTGACAGTTTCTATATAATTCAACTGAAAGTTCTATTTAACCATAATATATCAAATATTAAGTCACCATTCACTAGCGGATTGAGAATGGGGCGCAATCGGCGTGCGCTGCCTTTAAAATCGTCCAAGTTTACTTTTTGTGTCAATATATGAGAAGAAAATAAATACGCACATAATGCATCATTTCCGACTACAAATTGTTAAAAAATATTGATTGAGTAACCCTCAATCCTCCTGCAAACGCCCCTTAGTAACGCCCCCTTCTAACGACAATTCCTGGATCCGCCCTTGGCCATTATATTTTTTGTTGATCAAACGGTACACATACCAAGTGACTGAAGCTGAATTTCATTTAATGAATGAGATGGTCTGTAAAAGATTTCTGATGAATATCCTATGAAATTTGCAGTCCTCCCGTTTCGACCGGTCAATGTTTGTGGATTTATTACACACAATTATATAAAAATACTATTACAAAGTTGTCTCTTAAGGTTACGGGAGCCTTCACTGTCAAAAGTAAGATATATATAATTTGTCCCCCTAATGCCATAAAATATGGATGGTCCCCTTAATGCCTCAAAAATAATATTATATATACACTGGTCTCCATAAACCCTTCGACATATATACCGGTCCCCTTAAAACCTGCAACATACTTACAAATTATTAAGGAGACCGCAAAATACGTATATTTTTTGTTAATTAAATTAAGAAGCCTAAATCTTGTACACATAATAAATGATCATTTCAATACTAAATTATCAACAAAAAAGCAAAATAAAGTATAAGACAAAAAATATACAAATTGTCTCCTTAATGCCGTAAAATACATACGGTCTCCTTAATGCCCTAAGTAGATATATATATATATATATATATATATATATATATATATATATATATATATATATATATATATATATATATATATAAAGTTCTTTAGGAAAATGTAAAAATGACAACATATGTTTCAATACTAGTATTTACGAACTTGATCGAACCAATTATCATAATAAGATCATATTCGTTATCATCAAACTGTTAAGAAATTGATCAAAACTATACTATTATCAAGACAATCTTCTTTTGCATCAATGAAAGACCTTTGTCGTATGCAATATACAGGACACACGTCAAGTATATGTTTTAACGTCATCGCAAGATATTGCTGAAGTTTTAATATTACTTTAAACCCATTGTTAACGTAATAATTACAATAAAACAAATACTCTTATGATGCATTGGTTAATTTCTAACGTAAACCACCAACCCGAGTACTGAATACTGTTTTTTAACACGTGAAAATCGCCTACCAAAAGGTCTAGATCCTCATTTACATATTGTATTTGTTATTTGTGTCGAGAAGTATATATCATCGTGTGAGCCTCAAACCCTATATGTTTACAAGTGACTTTCAAACAGATGAACTATTTGTTGTGAGTGCTCACGAACTTCAAAATGTAACAAATATTAGATTATAGAAAATAACGATTAATTTGTTAATGTTTAATTTAGAAACAGGCCAAATGCTAACGAATTGTCAAAAAGATAATACATATTTTCCACCTTGCATGTTTGCGTTACTTTTGGTTTTTACGGACAGGCGCGCTAAAATACGAGATAAAGTGTTTTAAATAACGGACTGTTTAAACAGTGAGTTACTCCAAATATCAACCACCACTCTTTCCATATATACCACAGAAAGGCATGAACTTAAAATAGTACTTATATTGCTCCTCGAATCTATTACCATTTACTAGTAGTGATTTTTACAGAGAAATGGTCTTAACAACGAGAAGTAATGCAATTCTGTTTCGATAAAAGCGAAAGTTTAAATGGATATTAACTACCACTCTTCACCAAAATTCGACCGAAAAGCATGAACCTACATGAGTTCTTTTATGCTACTGTATAAGAAAACATCTACATTTGGCATACATATACACATATAGTTCATATATGCACATATAATTTATATTATAATATTATAAAGTTAATAGGTTTCAACATGAAACAAATTTGATCATTCACGTTGCAAACAAAAATATTGTTACGAGATGAACCATTTAATTAGCAAATTTCAAGTATTTACCAAATCCAATGGCTTAGAAATTAACATGATTTATATAACTTTGCATTTGTTAACCGTTTTATATAAACAAATAGGTGGTCACTAACCTATACATGTTTGATAAATGAGGTTACAATTTTAGATTGCAGGATGAAAACTCAAAGATGGAAGAACGTCATCAAAGGTGAGTGTTTGTAGTTTTATGATAAGTAGTATCTGACAGTATAGCATTTCCCTTGTATGAATGACAAGTGTACATCTATAACATATTTTGCAATGCCATTTTATGTTCAATAAGATGTGGTATGGTAGATACTTTTACAACTCTGGTAGACTTGTGATAAATATTCTTAAGTTTGAAGTACATCATTTACTGAGAGTTTAAATAGTTAAGTCATTATTATAATATAATAATGTAGGTATACTTGATTTACTGATGTTAAAAACACACCACGATAAACTGACCGCATACAACGTTACAATCCCTTCTTACAAAAAAAGCATTGACCCTGTCCAAACAAAACAAAATGCAGCGGTGAGGCAGACATACATCAATTGACAATAGGAAGGAAAGGTCTAAACTGGGCTGAGAGTTTGAAAAAGGCGTTTTTACGAACAATGTCAAACGATATTAATTCATAACTCAATAATCCCCGAGTTACCTTCACAAATGTTATTTTTTTAATCAACGATAAGGAATAACTCGTTTTAAATTCACTCGATCACTCATAATATGTTGGCATATATCGCTATGTACAGCCTAATGAACTTGACAAAGCTATGTGTAACTTAAAGTATGAAAGGGACAATGATTTAATAAACTAGTAAATGAGCACTTAACTTTAGTCATAAACGCCTCGAAGTATGGTCCCAATATACCGCAAAATGGATTTAAAACGTGACCTATATCACTTATCGCATTAATTTTACAATAACCATTGCAACACATTTTGAGTCAGTATCAAAGCTAATCGTACCAAGGCTTGCAAATTCAGCATCATCCGACAGTATGCTTCACGTCGCAATAGTTGTAATACTCAAGGACGTTGGCATACGCGGCCGACGCTGAGGATACTCATAAGCTGGTTCAAAGTAATCCAAAGTTAAGCAATTGTGGAGAGAGTTTCATTAACACCATTTACGGTACTAATGGGTCGGGATGGGATATGTTTTAAAAGGCTCTCTCTGGATATTAATGTACAAATGTTTGAGGAATCTCAACAAAGCCCATACCTAGGCAGCGTCATAACTGGAATCCCGACACAATCGAAGCGAGGTATTTGACATACTATGCATTTACTACCGGTATTAATATCCACAAAGAATGATGCTGTAAGCCAAATAATACGAGAAGCACCGCTATTCTACTGATGACAACACGATCATCTGTAACAGCAGGATAGCCAATGTTTGATGATAACTAATGAATACAACTTGCCAAGACACAATAAATCTTGTTAAACTTTTGCAAATATCTTTGTATTTGCAAAGGACTAAGAATAGTGATAAGAAACAATCAAAACGTTGTTATTATTCATTTAACTTTTCTTAATCATTTATCAAGAGTACTACATGCATATTACTGAAACAATTACGTATATTAATTGTGGTGTGGAGTAGAAATAGGCCATCAGTATATGAAGCACTTCTGAGTTGTATGCCGAAAATCACGACACTATCCAAATTTCGGGAGTCAATGTTCGGTGAACCTCGAATACCCACGGCATGGTGCCGATCAGTATCGGCCGTCTGCCTGTATACTAACGAATTATGTCGTCAAGTGCCGAGAGTCTGCCAGTCCGCTGTTCCCAAGCGCGTTAATTTGATCTGGCCTTTGTAGCGTTGGCGTTGTCAATGGGTATGACTCAGTGCAGACCGTCTGTTGCTCTGGTAGCAATGGCGACCCCCTCGCTGTGCGTGCTCGCCATTACGTCAACGTGCCACCCGTCTTATCCAACCAGGAACGGATACATGCCGTAATAAATATGCAACTCAAGAACCTAAATTGTGCTCACAGATGAGTTCAGTGTCGTGTTCCAGATTGTATGTCTAGCACATAATTATAGTTCTAGTTTCGCGCCTATAATTTCGAGTAAAAGCAGTAAACTGCATATCAATGTAACTTACATGCAATCCTGTACAATTGACCAATACATTTCAACAGGTCTTGCGAGAAACATACGAGTTACCGTAAAGCTAGGTACATATTTTTTTCTAATATTACTGGATTTACGATAAATATATCTTCGTCAATTCTTATCGAATTTTAGCCAAAAAGAATAGAAAATGCTTGAAATCATTAAAACTCAAACGTGTTGAACAAACATTTATAGAAACAAGACTCCTTTATCGAAAACTAGAAAAATCTACCAACATGAGACCTCATTTACATTACATTATTTGTTTACTATGTATGCCAAACTGATGCCCAGCAGTAAAATATACAAAATCTATTATTTATAAATAAGGTTCATCCATGACAACAACTCCTATGACAACCCCCTAGTTGCGGCCGGTTTGATGAAGTGACATTTATGTCTATATCTACACATATAATTGTGGTCATTGGTGATGTTAATATGCACACGAACAGATACTGCCTTTGATCTTCTTGTCTTGAACTAAACTCTATGTTTTAACTCGAATAATTCGTCGAACACGACATATATAGGAAAAGGTTTTCCTAAAAAGAGCACTTGAATATATCTTAAGGTAGTTAATTGGTGCTGAATTATTTTTCTAAATGTAGGAAACTATTTTCAAAGCGAGGAAAACCAATGTGTTAATATAGAGACTGTTTATAATCAAATTTACAAAAAGTCAAACATTTCATACGTTATTTGTCATTATTTAATATTATGTGAAATAGGCTTGAACATTGGTTTGTCTCGAAAATAACGTTTTTGTATTTAACTATTTATTCTACATTTCCCAAACGTGTTGGAATACTTCTTGGTTCAACATAAGGTGTCTCGGCTAATCTGATGAATGCTACGTTGTAATTATGTTATAATAACTTTTAAATGATTTCGTTTCAGGCAGGAAGAAATTATTAAAGATATGAAGGATGAAAAATTGAGGTAAATGATTTTTATTTGTTATGGCTTTTTTTACAACATAAGGTGTCTCGGCTAATCTGATCAATGTTACGTTGTAATTAGGTTATAATAACTTTTAAATGATTTCGTTTCAGGCAGGAAGAAACTATTAAAGATATGAAGGATGAAAAATTGAGGTAAATGATTTACGTGTTATGGCTTTTTTTACAACATAAGGTGTCTCGGCTAATCTGATGAGTGTTACGTTGTAATTATGTTATAATAACTTTTAAATGATTTCGTTTCAGGCAGGAAGAAATTATTAAAGATATGAAGGATGAAAAATTGAGGTAAATGATTCATTTGTTATGGCTTTTTTTTACAACATAAGGTGTCTCGGCTAACTGATGAATGCTACGTTGTAATTATGTTATAATAACTTTTAAATGATTTCGTTTCAGGCAGGAAGAAATTATTAAAGATATGAAGGATGAAAAATTGAGGTAAATGATTTTTATTTGTTATGGCTTTTTTTACAACATAAGGTGTCTCGGCTAATCTGATGAATGCTACCTTGTAATTATGTTATAATAACTTTTAAATGATTTCGTTTCAGGCAGGAAGAAATTATTAAAGATATGAAGGATGAAAAATTGAGGTAAATGATTTATGTGTTATGGCTTTTTTATTAAAATTTCTCTATGCAAAACAAGTGACTATGTCAATACACTTGTCTATGCCAATCGGATGAATCAAACGTTTCGATTGTTTGAAAAATATGTATTGAATATATTATTTTCAGGCAGGATGAAACGATTAGAAAGCTTACGGATGTTAATTTGAGGTGAATGATTTATGTTTTACGATTTCTTTATTAACCGTTATGTATGCAGTGTCATACAATGATTTCGCGTGTGAGTTTACCCTGTCCTTGATTGTCTGCATCTACGACATTACTTATATCAGGTCGATTCCAAGATGCATCTGTCGTTAATCGCATTTCTATACTGCAATAAGGTGGTGTGTAAGCTTATTTATACTCGCATTCTGACCTTGCTCTGTCGGCGGTTGCTCTGTTAAGAGTGTTAGTCATTTTAGGTTGTTGAAGCATAGTGCACAAACAGAATATAACCTTGGTTAGAGCTACCCTGGTTCTTTAACGAGCACAATTCAACGTCCTTTCCTGAAGACAATCAGTATGTTTAAAGTGATGCGACGGGGAATGTATCTCGCGACCCCTAGACTGATAGTCAAGTGTGTTACAGCTAGACCAAGGATCCGCCAAATACTGCAATAACCATTACAACCATTTTTATACGGATCATACTTTAAGCGTAGCAATGATTTACACTTCAGCATTATTCGACAATGTGCTTCACTTTACATTTATTTTAAAACATTTGTAAATGTGTATACTTGGACGAGACTAAGAACACTAGTTAGCTGGTTCCAAGTGATCATTAGCTAATCACTCGTAAACAGTAATCTATCCGCACCATTTACAGTACTACATGAAATCCGTCAGGATGGAATTGTATTTGCATGGCTTTAGTTATTTTTAATGTACAAACTTTTGAAGATCTCCAAACGGCACATGCATCGGTGGACTTAAAACCGTAATCACGACACAACCTGGTGACGTCACACATGTAGCATTGTTATTAATAAGCTGGGCGTTAAATGTCGGTTTTAATATCCATTAAATATGACATGCTGTTAATTAGAAAGTAAGAACAGAACAGAATTAATAGTAGTTCATTTGAAAGTAGAGAAGCCTTGTAAACAAATACAACTAAACACATGACTTAATCGGCGTATCTGCAAACACAGGACATTTTCAATATTTTCCTGTTTCTCATTTTATTATATCTTTCCTTGTGTTAATCATATTATGACGTTGTGTGTTTTGTTTTTTAGATTTTCGTCATTTCACATTGACATCCAAACTACCGTGTTTACTTTGTTTATTTCATTGTATTACTATTAAACGCTTTGCAATGATTTATGATTTATATGTATTTAAATCAGAGTGCATATAGTGAAGTTGTTTTCTTTTTCTCAAAAATTGTTTTAACGTTGAAGAACAAAAACGATCCATGAAATTCTTAGTACGAACTAGGTCATATCTTTTCATTAAAGTTAATGAGAACAATATGATTGTATCTGTCCCCATATCTATTCTGAAATTAAATCTGGCGCAAATTATGCGCATGTTCATACCTTGTTTTTCTTCGAAAGAACTGTATGTTGCTAACGGAGCGGGTTCTGTCAGAATCTCGAAATACCTTCCAATCAAATATATTTGCAGATTTTATCAATAAATGTTTCATATATCATACTGTTATGTAGTCCATGTTATAAGCCACATCACCGTCACCTTTCGTCAGCATTTAATGGAACACAGTTATTTTCCATCAGTGGGTAACGGAATAAGCATTTTGTTCCTTACTCTCAAGAGTCTTTGTTTAGTTATCTTGTTGCACATTAAATTAATTTTACAGCATTTAATGAGCATAGTGCAATATCATGCGTAACCTTATACCCATGTGTGTTGTCTGGTTTGTACTCGTACGTTGTTCGTGACTCTGGCGTATATATGTTTGTTTCTTGAAAGCTGACATGGTTCCACTTAAATGTATCGAATACAATAGCTTGAAGGGTTTACTGTGGATGCTTTGCATTAGGAAAACAATACCGCCGGCAAATGTTCTTATTGGAATCCGTTAACACATATTTGCCCATGCGTTTACCTGCTCACATAATTTATCTAGAAATGTCTCTATTCTTGGCAATGTCGACCGTCTCCAATATTCACCGATTACGTTTGTCTAATATTGGTTCTATAGTGACCCTATGGAATGGTTTATCAAATATCAGCATATCGCCAAGAGGTTCATGCATTATTTGCTCTTTAGAATTGTCTCCTTGACTTATGTGCTACAGTCTTCAAACACATGTTTTATTATGTTCATAGCTTGTCTACTCAAGCGTTGGTGCTTCAGCAACCTTCGAATATATCCAATATTGTAAAGTTATTTTTTTTATTCAAACGTATACAAAAAATAATTCATACAGCTAAACATGGAGAACAATTGTATGTTAAGTATATGTACGAACAACTGTTTGTTTTGCTATTATTTATTATATAGAAAAAAAACGGAATGAGGCGAAACAAATAATAAAAACATGAAAAGGCCTGTACAAAAAAAAAATTTCTCATCATATATAGAGCCATTTTTATGTCATTGTACTACAAAACCAAAAACTACAAAGCTAGCTGAAAATATTCTATATCAAAAATCATATTAAATAAAATAACCAAAGAAGGTGCAATAATGTCTTTAGAATTTATAATCAAAATCATTTTCCAATAAATCAGGACCTGCGCTTTTACTAGATTTGAGTTGGCTAATAGCTTTTACAATATCATTCAATGTAAAATGGGTATTTAGTTCATCGTGCAAAATAGTCAATTCATCAATTTCTTATCACCTATAAACTCTAGCACATCTTCGTCAGGTATAAAATATGAATTGTTTGGGTTATTTACACTTTTGAAAAATTGTTGGAAAGTAGTTAACGGTATATTATAGCATTTAACACCTGCACATTTCTTTAACAAAGTGCAATACAGCTTAGGATTTTATGTCGTGCTTGAGTTAATCTCAACGTTTGCGATCTATCGTAATCAGTTTTACATTGCCGTCTCCGAGATTTATTCAAAGATCCAGCATGTTCCATATTGATTCTATTTTCATTTGACCTATCATGTCGATATATATTTACCAATTGTAAAAATGCAAAACAGATAAACATTAAAATGGCGAATGTTGTATTGAACGGGCTAAATATCTGGCTGCAGTTACTAACACTACCAGAATACTACCAGAATACTTCTCGGCAAAAAAGAAATAATTATAAGAATAGTGGAAGGCCCAGTGAAAAAATAAAAAGTGACTTAAATTAATGAAGTACACAATAATATGGAGGTGTTTGTAGTTTTTAACCGGTTGATTCTTTTTAAACAAGCTTGATTTGATTTAAAATATATACGGCGTTTTCTTTTTTCACTGGAACTTACTCTTGACAGAAAAAAAGATGAGTAAAAGTTACTTATTCAGCAGTATCAATCGAAGTTCCAATTGCATAATAATTAACCAAAACAGTAACATGAGTTGCAAGAGCATTTATAAAAAAAACAAACAAAAGTTGGCAAATTGAGACTGCACTTTTTGTGTTCAGTGAATGCATTTTACTATAACCTGATTTTGTATGATCATATATTTGTAACTCCTAAGCCAATATCATTCAAATGTTGTAAAACATAGTATTTGTTTCATTAAATCAGACCTTGTGCTTATTATCCTTTGACATTTGTTTTTATATCTTAAAGCTAAACATGAACAAAGCTAATGATATCCGTTTTATTCCCATTAAACACTAGGAATCCCGAGTACATATGGCATTGCATTTTTCATCAATAAAAATTAGTGTTTTTTTTGTCGAAGTGCAAAATAAGATCCATGAGAACATGGGTCTTACAAGAAAACAAATTACCTAAGGGAAGGGACACTGATTGCTTCAGAGTCTTTTAAACGAATCTTCTAGACGACCACTAGACAATAAATATAATGTACAAGCTTCAGCCATTGCAGTTCATGACAACAATATTTTAAATGATTTCATATGAATGATTATAACATAAGTGGCACATACGGCGTGGCTTGTTTTGATAACAGGGCCACAATTGTACAAACTTTGTTGAGGGCCACTACATAATGCTTTACATCAAACATATTTCCTTTAGCCATTTCGAAAAAGATATTTTTCTTGACATTTTGACCGTCGTATTATTTGATTGTGTGACCTCATTGTGGAATGGACAGGAACCATTTAGAGAATATGGAAATGAACAAATAACAAGATATATCAAGTAA
Source organism: Mya arenaria (assembly GCF_026914265.1). Classification (NCBI taxonomy): domain Eukaryota; kingdom Metazoa; phylum Mollusca; class Bivalvia; order Myida; family Myidae; genus Mya; species Mya arenaria. Next base: position 18,922,321 of record NC_069137.1, read on the forward strand.
ATGTTTATTTAGATTTGTTCCGTGGATTTTAGTATTTAAACCAACATATTGACGATGGACATAGGATAGTCACAATAGCTCAATTCAATCCATGGTCTAGCGATCTTTTCGCAATGATGTTTGAAATAACCCACATGTGCTTCCCAACGTGCAAACTTGCACGTATAATCCGTTTTATTTCGGTAGTCTTTTATGTATTCGTATGATATTTTAACTACAGGCTTCTGTACAGCTGACAAGTTACCTATCCAATACAATACCTAAAACGCCAAAAATTGTGCTCGCTTGATGTACTTTCCTATAAGAAAATCAAACCGCCGGCAATTACATTTGCCTATTAAAATTATTGATCATTTTTGACACATGAACCTAACCTCCTGATGAGAAGGTGACAAAGAATGAACCTTTGCCGAACCTATGGAATGGTTAATCCATTACTTAAATTTATCTACGAGGTGCATGTACAATTCGCTCTTTGGGTTATCTTATGCTTGAAATGAAACCGGTCAGTTATAACTACTCCTGGCTACATAGACATAAATCACATAAAAAAACAATCACAATCCAGAAACACGGAACTACAGCACAAAACACAAACAACACAGTACATATATACTATATAAAAAACTAGGTGGGTTAATCAATGATTGTACCGCCTTGGAACGGTCAGTAAAATATAAATTAACTTGGGTTCAAACCAGTTTGTGTGCACAACCTAACTCTTATCCTAACAGTCACGAATAAAGTAATAGCATAAAATGGTAAATCTTATAAAAGTATGCATTGACGACGTAAGTCAGCAAAAGCATTTGGGGTTACACAATATACCGCCAAGATATCCCAGATGCCAAAAATTCAAATAGCCAATACAAGTGTGTTTATAAAATGCCTTAACATCAATTGAAATAAAACCGGGCCAGTCCTAAAGACATACATGGCAATAATAGAAACTGTATTTCACCGGATAGTGGCAGGTATAATAAAATGACATTTGTCAGGTCGTAAACATCGCAGATACAAAAAAGGGTGGTATTTAATTATTTTAAACAAGTGGATAGATAGACACAAAAATTATTTTGAGTTTCAAAGAAAATACTTTTAAATCACTGACTAGCAGTAATAGTCTGGGAGCCAACTGCCATTTTTCCCCTTAACCTTGAATTGTTGTATTAAGTTTTTTTTACTATTGATTTTGGTAACCAAGGGTCTCTATTTTCAGAAACTGCTTGATAACATGTTGTCATCCTTGAGCAATTTTTGCTATGCTCGATAAAGTTTTGAGTCCTGACAGGACCAGTGTCTTTCAACGGTTCAGTCTCACATCCAAATTTGGACACGAAAAAGCACTGTTCTTCATTCATGTTTTACTATTAGTGATCGTCATACGGCCAGCACCTGAAAAGACAATAGCGAATTATTAGTGCCCTAAAACCTAGGTCAAGAGACAAAAATCACCTTCCTATGATGAACAGGTAGGGAGTTATGGTCATTTATATGTAATGGCGGCCATCTTGGACACCATCTTGAATTTCTCAAATTGCTCAAAGGTGACAACATGTCATCAAGCAGTTTCTGAAAATAGAGACCCTTGGCTACCAAAATCAACAGTAAAAAAAACTTAATACAACAATGCAGGGTCAACCATCTCTGCCCCCGGACTATAAGCTCATTACGTTATTTCCTGAGTAAACGTTAACAGTACCGAAGGCTGATTCATGCGGCAGGATATATTTTTATTTTCTCTGTCAAAGATAATTGTTTTCTCTTTCAAAAATATATGTTTATTGTGTGATTAATACGTACAATGTGTACAGTCATGTAGATTCTATTTTCAGCTTTATTTCGAGGTAACTTTATATGTTGTTTTGTTCTAAAAGCTGAGAAAGGTTTAATATAGTTAATATGGTTATAACCATAAAGCACCGAAGACAAAAATCCCAGCCTTTGATTTAAAAAAAATAAAGATCTGAACATGGAGTATGTATCAGCAACTAAACAAATTTTTCAGTATACTTAAGTCACAGTTGTTATACGTTCCCAAATTGTTAATTTTTAAAACAATAAAGTCTTCTAAAAACCTGTTTCTTCTTTTTCTTAAATGGAGGTACTAGCATTAATACCACCGTGAGGAGACAAGGTTGAAAAAAAGTACAGAGGAATATATTTTACAATTTATTCATCAGTTTGATATTTTCAAATAATAATTGCTGTGCAAAAGTGGCATTTGTTGGTGGTAATGGGGCATGCCTGACAAACAAATGTTCACATGGAATAAACACAGTACACTTCTTGTTCGTAACACAAATTGAACAAATGCATTTTTCTTCATTTTCTTGTTGCAACTCTAGTCGCGTTTCTTCTTTCATGCTGAGTTGATGCCATAGAAGGTCTCATAGTGATGTGGTCTTACGAAATATCTTGGATACTAATCGCAATTCAGCCAAAATGTTAACTTCTTTCTCCCTACCAAAGCGTTGTGAAATGATATTCAAGTCGGTTTTTAAATTTTTCAAGTCATTTTTTAGCTTTTGAACCTGTTACAAAAGGTCTCCGGTCTTCAATTTCGGTGCGTACATCTTGTTTTGAGGTTTAATTGAAATCGCTGTATTTTGCAATATTTTCACATTTTTATGAAGAAGTGAAAGAAATTTTCTTAGCACGTCCAAAGTGCGCTTGCTACACTGTGTACAAATGAATATCTTTATTTGCTGCAAGTCAGATTCACAGTGTTTTACACGATCCGCCAAACTGCTTATTAAAGTTGTATCTGACATGTTAGACATGAACTGAAGAATGAATAAATGACTGATATTCGAGTTATAAGAGCTTGGAATTATAATGCAAGGAAACATAAGTCTTTTATCTATGTTTGAAGATTTTGAAAACATGAGATGAAATTTAAAAATTGCTTTCTCGTGAAAGTGAAGTGATCATTCCAGTTTGAAGCCTTTAAAAAGACGAAAGTCTTCATGATGCTTAAATTTTGTTTCACTCAATTGTTGCATAACTATTGAAAATTTCTCATATATCACTAATGCTTCTAATTTCAGTTTAAGTTTTAGTCAAAATGTGATCAGATAACAAAGAAGAAATATGTATAGCATTGCAAGCATATCAATATACATAATTATACACAATTGTTTTCCTGAAATCAAAAACAAGCAAAAATTTACATTTGTTATAATATCAAACATTCATTGTGAAAAGTATTTTTGTTATGCAATGTGGTCACTCCCTGTTTTTCATCCAGACTTGTGACTGGCATTGGTCAGGTTACCCAACGGATCAGCGAGATCGGAAAATGGTAACTCTGAGCCAGAAACCTATTTTCCTAGTGTTATACACTACGCAAAATCAGCACCCATTAGAGGTCTCCCAGGCGACCTTCTACAATTTGTTACACCTATAATGTAGAGTGCTGGGTTACTCGGGTGTAACAAACTGGGTATTGCTGACTCGTTGTAGGCACAACGCCGAACTAATGATCCAGATACATGAATGGCTATACCGAAACAAGAATCGGGTGCTACAGCCGCATAGATCGATAAGTGAACGATTGGATGTATGCGATCAACTGCATGTACCCAAGCCACAAGAAACTCGTAGACATATTTCTCTTTAGAGCTAAGAGAAGGCTACAGAGTTTACTTTCAAACACACCTCTTAAGCACATAGAGGCATGTTTGCTCGCTTTACTTGCAGGTAGGAAATGCTAACTTTGATCTGAGAAGCATTTCCTTTTTTGTATCGCACCTTATGAGCAAAAATGCGATTGGTTTGAATTTTGCATTTTGAAAGAAATGAGGCAGCGCTAAAGGCAACTACTCGACAAGGCACACTTAGGAAGAAGCATCCGATTGCCTATGTTTCCCCTCTCATTGTGAAGACTGTGTGGACTGTCGGACCACGGCGATACAAAGAGGTTGCCACTCCCTATCTTCCATTGCCTGTAGCGTGACATGGTGAACATGAACGGTTCCGAGTATAGGCTTTTGTACACCACCTTACATCAATACGAAGTTGGTCTAACGACATCTCTATTCTTATGCTAGCCTTAAAATTACTTTTGCCAAATCATTTTGCTGAACGAAAACATTGCCACATATTAATGTTCGGTCGTTCAAGAGGAATGTTTGTGATGAATGAAGTTTTGCACTTCGAAACCAAACTAATTAAGGAAAGAATTGCGGGGTTGATGTCATTTTCGGGGTATGAACACGATTGGGCTGGTCAAAGTGTGTCGAGTCCACGCGTACTTTGACCAGCCCAATTGCGTTCATATCCCCGATAATGACATCAACTCCGTAATTCATTCGTTATATTTACACCAATAGTTCACTATTTTATTCAAGAAACGTTAAAAAATACTTCGTTTCATTTCGGATTACCTTTCAGCAATCCTTTCTTACCCATTCTGTAAATGGGACGACCCGACTGTTTCCGGAAACTTTTTTTTCAAATGACGTCACAATAACGCGGGAAAAGAACAACCACTTGAAATTACTTTTAAACGAAAATTGAAACACTTTTCAACAATTGCAACAAACCGTTTAAATATTATAACTTAGCACTTTGTTAATGTTGATTTATGTTTTGCGGGACCTGCTGACACAATGCAAACAATAACAAGATCAATAGTTTTCATGTATATTGTTATGCAATGAATTGCGATCAGAACATATTCGAAGACGTATCCGAAGATGTTCATTTAAGGAATGGAAGTTGAGGTGTAAATATGAATGCAATGAACCTAGTACATTTCACTGGTGTTTCACTACTCATCTACATTATAACACATTTGACTAAGATTTTTAAAAAAAATGTGCTTGATCTTGCAATATTGATTTCATTTTTTCATTTAAACTAAACTTTAGACATTGACAAAACAACAGGCTTGCATCTGATACAGACAGATATGGGACAGTGAGAAACGAATCTCGTCGACCCATGCTGGCACGAGCAAACAAATCATTTTGTAAACAGCATTTCGCAAAGATGAAACATTTTAGAATGCAGTGCACATTTTGCTCTTGTTACCAAGCCGGGAGAACAAACTCCGTCGAAGATCAAACTTCTCGGCTCGTTTTGAAACATGCACAATATCAAAATGTTTACCATTTACTAAGTTATGCTCCAACCAATATCGTAATCAATAGGACAAGACCAAAGCTTAATAAATTTATGAATTACAAGCAGCATTACTGCTAAAATTTTGTTCAATAACAATTGTTCCTCGGTTTCAGCCATGACCAATTCTTGCTGTTTCTCATATACAAATATGGTGAAAAACCGTTTGACTGTGGTTTCAGTGAAAAAAATCAACAGACCAAAATGTAACCAATTTTATGAAAAAAAAATGGTTTGACTTTTGTGAACAATACTTTGGATGGCCAAAAAAACAAACAACAGTACTCACAATTGCAAACAAGACCCGCGTTACTGGGGTAAGCAAGACAGCACAAACATAAAGGCAAACAGTTTTTCTTTATTTGAATTTTATTTTTTGAAATTATTTACTTTATGTTAAAATTTCAATGATCATGTTAGACACGAAATACGAATTTTGGAGAATTACTGATAAAACAAAAAGCAACGGCACAAAGCACATATAACACAAACAGAAATTTAAAACGAACAAGTGTGGATAGGTAACTTTTTTTTCAAATAAACAAGGATATTTCAAATAGATCGACGAATTCTGTCTGCTGTCTTCTGACGGATCCCCTGTGTATGGCATTTCATCTGAAAAAAATGGAATAGTGTTAAAGACAAAACATTCTTAAATACAATAGTAAATAAATCTGTTTACTCTGGTAAATTTTGGTGTCATTAATAACATTGGATTTTTGATGATAACTGCTTAATTTCAGAACAGATTAAGTATTCTCTCAGTTTTGATTTACAAATGACAGAGCAGTACACTAAAAAAGTGCTTAAAACCATGATTTGTTTGACAACTTTCAAAATGTTCAAAATATTTGACTTTGGATTTACACCATAGCGCATTCGCGTTTCAGCTATATATCTACCAAAACGCATTTGCGTTTAAGCGATGTAGTATTTTCACACTGAGTACCCCATTATGAAACTTTCTTTTACATTGATTTTAGAACGATTTAGTTGAATCACAAAAATTAAGCACTACAAGGTGACGATGTACAAATATTTTAGGGTGACGGACTTTTTGGACAACTCGCCCAGCCAAAATCAAAATTTGAAGGTGAATTTGAGTTTGGCTGGGCGAGTTGTCCAAAAAGTTTGTCACCCTAAAATATTTGTACATCGTCACCTGGTTGGCTTAATTTTGTGAGTCGATTTGTTATTCATCATTTGGTTTGACAAATAAAAGAGTAAAATGTATGATAAATGCTTAGCATCTTCAAATAATTTGACATTCACCTTTTGGTTTGACAAATAATAAGAGTGAAATTTATGATAAACTGCTTAGCATCTGTAAATAATTTGACACTCATCTTTTGGTTTGACGAATAATAGAGTGAAATGTATAACACATGCTAAATGTCATGAATCGATTTAATATTCATCATTTAGTTTCACAAATAATAAAGTGAGATATCATTCATTTGTGATGGTTTACTAGAAGATTTTGCATTGTTTGATTATATCCTAATTTTATGAACAAATAGTGTCATATGGTTTGACAAAAAATAGATTGAAATATTATTCGTTTGTGATGTTTTACACCTGTGAAATGCAAATCTGAATATTAAGGGAATGCATTATTATTGTGCACACACTTACTATATCTGTAATGCATATTCAATATCATTAAAACACTTGTAAACCTACAGCAATTTATGACCAGCAAAATGGAGAGAATTAACTGCAAAATTAAAATAATTGCCATTCTTGCGGCTAGACTTGCTCTGCTCAAAACAGAGTTACAGATAGAACTGGAGCAGCTGAAAAAATCCAATGATATGACAATGAACTGTGGTTCAAAAACAGCATCACCTGTACAAACCGAGGTTGAAGACTGTGGTGACTGTTTAAGGACTTCAGAAATCATCAGCGAGGAGGACTGGGAATCTGAAGCCAACAGACAGCCCTTCACTCTTGGTGGGCAAAACGCAAAAATCGACAAACTGGGAAAACAGATGCCCTGTTTGTTTTTCAAAAAACTGTGGACTTAAAGTGAACAGATGTTTATTAAGAGAAGCCGCAACTCAGTTATTATTCTACATCGTTGTTGTACCATATAATACTGGATGAACACGTTCAAAAATAAATAAGCACTTTGTATTCTACCCAGCCATACAGAGCTGAAAAACAAAATATTTCTGTTGAAATTATCATATTCTTACAAGGACAATGGAATTGTTCAGAAAGAAAAACTCAATGAGTTAAAAGTCAGTACAATACTTGTTCAATTTGTTTACAACCCCCCAAAAAAACTTAAATGATCTTGTTTTCCCTGCCAGATGAGATACAACTTACCAATATAAGCTTCACCCCACTAATTTACATTTACAAAATATGTTAAACACAATTTCAGGATGTTAAACATTTAGAATGAACACTGGCAACTTAACTTCTATTCAGTTTATTTTTGCTGGTAGCAACAATGTTATAAAAAATCTTGAGATAATAATTAAAATAGTCACAAAACTAGAAATCTTATAATACTTTCCATTTTCTTTGACCACCAGAGAAGAAAACACTGCATGCGGCTTTGCCATTGGTCATGGTAACAGCAGACAGCTCTGAAATAGCATAATTATACAACCAAAAAACAAAGCAAATACAATATTTGCTTCACTTTTTTTTAAACTATTCACACCAGCAAAATTATTTTTGTCCTCAACAAAACTTCTTCCACATTGAAAACATTCTGCAAAACTTCTCACAAAATATGGTGCATTAACATGTATCATTTGTAGTGAAACAATGTTGACACTATGTTAAATGAATAAAACACTTAGCACAAAGATTATTTCATGTTGCTGCTCATTGTAACTACCAGTTAGTTTTAATTGTTGAAAGGTATTTACTGCATGAAAATTGAATGTTGTGGCAGACTAACCATTTACCCATTCACATTCTGAAAAAGTTAGTTAAGTTTGACAAGAGAGAACGATCGCAATAAGCAAACTCATTTTCATTACTTGAATACGGGCGATAGTCAACTATTGCAGGACGAAGTAACACGTTTGACATTGAATCTGTCACAGCTGACTGCGGAAAACAATCAGCTTAAGCAAAATAACACGGCGTTGGAAGACGAAGTTTTGCGCTTGAAATCTCAAACAGACAACCTGCAATCCTTAGACGAAGTTGCCTGTATGGAACTATTCAACGAAAACACTCAAGATTTTTCATGAATGACTTTACTATGCCACTTACAAGTGAATATTACGAAATGCAATAATAAACAATTTCAAAGCATTCGTTTGTATGTTTATTTTATGTTGTCAGAAGTTTTTATAGCTGGTTTTCTGTTTCTTACATTGCTCACATCCTTGGACAGCTCACGGTTTTCCGTTTTCCTTTTAGCGCTTAAGTTCGATGTACAATCCATCAGAATCTCTTTTTGTGCTGTGTAGTACAACTTACAGCCGTTGCATTGGCAGTCCTCAACTTCGTAAAACTTACAGTCATAATAATTCAATCTGAAAAACTTACATTCGTCACACTGGCAGCTCTCAATACAATTGTTTGTCTTGATGCGATTTGTTTGACATTTGTTGATTTCAGCAAGAATTAGCAAGAAATATTCAAAAACGTGGTCCTAATGTAATACATTAAGTATTAAGAACGCAAATCTCAGTACGTTGTGCTTAAACTGTTCTCTTGCGCTTTGCTTGATTCTAGCCAGATAAACTTTTCCTTCTGAGTTACTATTGTTTATTTTACCCAATTTCTTGTAGTATCGTTTCCTTTCCTTAATGTGTGCTTACGCAACTGGATGGTTCAACCAACAAGCAGGACAAAAACCGTTGTATTTATCAAAACAGCTAGGACACGCGGAATGTTCGAACACACAGTTTTTCATAACGAGTAAGAGATAGTCGATGTTACTGTATCCACCACACCACTCACAACATCGAAAACGTTTTCCGAATCTCTTATCATGCGAAATACTTGATATACATTTTGACATGTTTGGATCTGTATCGGCTGTCATATTTTCTTTGTATGTTTGTGTGTTTGTATGTGTGCATGATTTCACATATTTTGTAGCCACCACAAATAACGGAATACAGAAAACGGGGGTGAAAATAAGGGGGGGGGGGATATTCAACAAGGGGGAGGGGCCTTTTCTATCAACCTATTTCATCAAGTCCATTCCATTTCGATTTTACTTTTTCAAACATACGAACAAAACTTTGCAGTTTGCTGAATTCTTCAAATCAACCCAAATCCATCGAAAATACAGGTGAGACTCAGCATCTTTAGGGCACAATGTAAAGAAGGGTATTAGATGAGCTAATTCCCAAAATTTCAAAGTGACAGCTTTGATAGTTTCCATGCAACTGACCTAAACGCAAAACTTAACCAACGCCGACAACGAGGACGACAACAATAAATTGACGACATTTTGTTTTCAAAAATCAGACGAGCTTATAAAAAATATGAATTCTACAGTGTTAGTTAAAGGGACTAGACACCAGATAATACAATTGCAAAAATATAGAAAATAATTCTAGATTTTGCTTAAATTGCTAGTTTTAAGTAATTCAGTTGTTGGTGTGTGTCTTTTTTTAAAGGACATACTACTTCAAGAATATTCTGGAATTGCTGTTTCAATGTTTTTGTTTGATTATGAAATTAGTTTCGTTTGGACTGTGAAAAGCCAGACAATACTATTGTCGTCATTCACAATTGTTTAAACATGGTCTGGATTAGTGTTATATCAATATTTTTATCAGTTTTCTTTGTATGGTGCTGTAAGACATCTAACACCTAGACCTTACATTTTTAGAGTAATTAACTTAGTCTTACTTACTTGTCTTCTTTGCATAATTATATTGTAAGTTTTAATTGGCCATAGGGCCATTTCCATATGTTGTTTAAGGACTTTATATTCGATAAATGTATGATGTCCTCTTCTTCTATTTTCTTATTGGATAAGAACATTTTGTAAATGGGTCATTATAGAGAATTTTGGGGGTGATTCGGGACTGGGGGCGAATCTCTGGCCTAGTGGTTACACACTGGACTATCAATCATTGGGTCGCAGGTTCGATTCCCCGTCGCATCACTAAACAAATACTAATCGTCTTCCGGAAGGGACGTTAAATGGGAGTTCCGTTTGACAGTGCTTTACACTGGTACACGTTAAAGAACCAGGGTAACTCTAACCAGGGTTACATTCTGTCTGGGCACTATGCTTCAAAAAACTAAAATGACTAAGAATCTTAGCGGAGCACTCGCCGAATTGGCAAGGCTTGAGTGCGAGTATAAATAAGCGTACATTCACATATTCAGGACTGAACTTTAGACTGTCATTAAGGAAACACTTGAATTCTTCAAAGTGGCATAACCGCAGCCACAGTGTCATACCAAATACTCCTAAATATACCTGCCACATAAAAATATTTCGTATGACTATACTGGATTTGAAACTGGATTTATGTTATTTGTTATCTTCGATTTGAAAGGAACATTACCAACGGTGTCTGTCAACAGGGACTGAAAACAAGGGGGCACAGGGGCTCTACCTAGCCGTTGGAAGACGTATATAGGGATGGACATAACATTGACAGACACTATAGAAATTAGTTATTCTGACATGTGTTTAACATTGAACCGCTACATGGGCACAGTTATTCAGGGATGGACAATACATTGACGTACGCTTTTGAAATAGTATTTCTGACATGAGCTTTGAAAAGACACACACCATGAGGACAGTTATTCAGGGACAAACATTACATTGACATACACTATAATAATGGTTATTCCGACATGAACATTGCAAAGACATACGCCATGAGGAGGATTATTTAGGGACATAACATTGACATAAAATATAGTAATTAGTTATCCTGAAATTAACTTAACATAGAATCGCTACATGGGGTCAGTTATTCAGGGACCGACATTACATTGAAATATACTATACTAATAGTATTTCTGACTTGAACATTGAAAACACACACTACATCAAGACAGTTACTCAGGGACGGACATTTCAATGACATACACTGTAGTATTGTTATGGTATTTCTGATATGAACTTTGCAAAGTCACACACCATTGGGACAGTTAATCAGGGACGGACATTACAATGACATACACTATGGTAATAGTTATTCTGACAGGTACATTACAAAGACACAAGCCTTTGGGAGACTTATTTAGGGACAGACATAACACTGATATACAATTCAGTTATTTGATATCCTGACATGTACTTTACATAGCATCCCTATATGGGGACAGTTCTTCAGCGACGGACATTACATTAACATGCAATGTAGTAATAGTTATTCTGGAATATACATTTTCAAGACACGCACCATGGGACAGTTTATCAGGGACGGACATTTCATTGGCATACACTATGGTAATAGTTATACTGACATGAGGATTGCAAAGACAAATGCCATGGGGACAGTTATTCAGGGACGGACATTACATTATGTTTTAATTTGATACCAAAATGATATTGGGATACAAGGCAACCACAATTTACATACATATATTTTCGATACTTTAAATCAAATCCCTTTACATGACTTTGCGCTGGACCTATAAAGTAATTTGCGGTTATCAAAATATGTTAACGTTTATGACATAAAATATATGTGCAATATTACAAATATGTATCACCTCTGTATCAGTTCTTCAATCTTCATTCAGTTTTGTCCTAGGCAATACTCGGACACGATTGAAAGACATGATTGAAATATTAAAAATATAACACAGACACCTATTTTCATATATAACGCACTCTATTAATTGAACTTTGTCCTTGACTTCGGTGAATTTCCAAATGCATATTTACGTGTAATTTGCATTGATTTTTCATAGTACTGAATACGCTCCGTAACATTAAAAAGTTTTCATAACTTCTGGTAATTCTCTAAAATTAAATTTTGAAGGCAACATATCTTTACCAGTTTGATTGTTATTGTAATGATATTATTTTTCACATGCTTAACGTGCTAAATCTGGTCAATTATATCCGATGCATGATTTCTTAAAAGAAGGACAATAATTTATCTTCTGTCGTTAAGTATAACATTGGAAATAAAAAATAATCTAACAATGCAAAATCAATAACCATTAAAATACATCTGTTGTATCAAAGCAAAAATGGTGACGTAATAAAAACTGACTAAAATAACTTTAATTAAAAATCAGTACGGCGTGCTTTCTTCATCGGAACTGAATTTTGACAGTTTTACAGCGTTATCAATCAAAGACAAATAACATTAAATAATGAAACAGTAACATGAATTGCAAAAGCATTTGAAAAACAAAAACTGGTTGACAAATCGAGACTGCACTGTTGTTGGTCAGTGAATGGATTTCATTCTAACCTGATTACTTTTGCATAATGTTATATTTGTACTTCTTAAGCCAATGTCTCTATTTTTATATCTGAAGGCTCAAACATTTACCAAGCTACTGAATTGTCATCGTACACTCCCCTTTATTATCATTTAAAACTTTGCCAGGAATCCCGGGTACAAATGCTTATTTCATATATCAAAATATGTTTCCATTGTCGAAGTGCGAAAGGGATCTATGAATCCATGGGTTATTTGTATAGTATACCAAAAATGTAAAATCTAGTCATTGCAGATCATTGGTAAATCATGTTTAATTTGTTATTGTTTAAGTGTTAGCTTTTAAACAAATAAGCCTTAGGGAATGGACACTGATCACTTTAGGATTTTTCAACGAATTTTCTAAACGACCACTTTAACTTGTATTCTAACATAATTAATGATTTTTAATATGAAATAAAAAAAAAACTACATGTGTCGTTATGAAAGGTGTCAAACTTATTTTGATTTGTATTGTTAAATCGAAAAAAGTAAAGAAAACCATGACATTAAACCGTCCTGCCACGCTCTTTTTAAAAGGCGATATAAGCTACCGTACTTCTTTCATCAATCACAGAAAATTACAAACGGTCGACAAGATAATAGTATTTATTATGTGTAAATGTTTTTATATCGCGGAACATTTTTGTAAAATCGGTACACAAGTGCTCATATTACAGATGTTCCGTTTATTGCCTCCATCATTCTCGGTGTGCACATAGAATGTTGATGATAATTACTCTGTTTCTCCTTTGTTTTCGTTTTACTTATAAGCTTAATGACTACACTAGTCTAGATGTGTGTTTCTGAATTATTATGTTCAAAATAATTTCGGAAATGACGTTTCGATTCTAGTGTCATGCCACGAATTTTTCACAACGTGTCGCGACCAATTATTGCAATTGTGTTTCAATTATTAAAAGGTGTAATGTTTACATGTTCGGTTGCTCTAATACATTACGAGGTATATTGCTATGTGTATAAATCAAGGTAAAAAGCTGACGTGACAACGTAATGCTCGGGACTTATATTGTATTAATACATTTATCTATATTGTATCTTTACGTCTACGATGCAGATTTATAAAAGATTTATTAAAATAAACATTGTACCATTTATGCTGTCTTAAAACTTTTCGAACGCCCTACTTTTCATAGAAACTGAAGTGAAAAAAGTGACCTCTTGGAACCTAACCAATGTGGACAAGTAGATGACCTACACATGATTCGTTGGATTTTTGCTAGTAGCTATATTTTTAATTTGGCTCAGGTTTACATCCGTGCTTGACTGTTAAAAACATTGCAAACTTCTTATCTTTAACAAGTTGCTGTGTTATATATTTGCAGATATGTTATATGCACTTGATTAACCGTACGATATTTGTTTGCGTTCATATTGCTTAAACCGAACAACATTTATTGACCTCTGTATTAGATACTGGTTAATCACCAGGCGTAGAAGTCTTACTACGATCTACGTACACAGACTATCATTTACTTTCACGTGTTAGAACAGTCGTCTTAAACTTGGTTATTCATGAAAAGTAGCCTATAATGACAATGCAATGTGTTTGAAAATGTTAACAGAAAGCTAAAAACAGCAATTATTGCGCGCTACTTAATTGGGACTGCAAGTAATCCATAAAATCACTGTGACTTTAGTTTAATTATGCACACTAACCTTAGGCTTGCATAAAGACAACATGATTAAAAAATGTCGATAATCGTCTTTACGAAATTAATTACAACAAAACTCATTATTGAAAAGAGTTGATATAAGGATTTATTACCTTCTAAAGTTGCAAAATCGCGGCCTTTTGCATTTACTGCATGAACGCACGGAAAATTAAAATTAGTTCTTAAACAAGATTTCGTTGCTCGATTATCAGGTGTTAATCTATAAATCTTACGAGTTCTTTCTGGTCCATATTTATGGATATCAGCAATTATCATCTATAGTCTGTTCGTCTACCATAAGAACAATTTAATGTTGAAATATGTTTGTTTTCAGCTTGCCAAAATTTGAATTTTAAGTGTGAAATATAATCCTAACGTACTCTATTTATATCAAATATATTTGACATGTAAACGACTATAAGAAGCCTGTACGAAATGATGTATCAATACATGATTTATCCTTATTGTAACGTAAGTAACGAAGCAATCGTTACAAAATGGGCAAAAAATAACAAAAAATGAGTGAGGTCATCCGTATATTATTAGTTGCTGCTAAAGAACCAAAAACATATGTCGGATGCAACTAATGTCAGCTGCGGAACGATTGCGGACATTCGTTTATAAATCCGAAACATGTTTACGTAACCAACCAGTTCCAGCCCAAGATCTAAAAACAGGCATTAAACCATCGCTCTACGGCTGCCTTTGCCTGAAACATTACAGGCTTGGCATGTTAATACCTTTTATTTCAAGATGATTGTCCAGAATCATTACCAAAACCGGACAACTTCTTTCAAAAAATTGGAACTACAGTGGTAAAATGTTGACCTTGTGTACTTTACTGCAAGATAATACCAATGGCATATGTATTTAAATTGAACTTGAATTAAATTGGATTTAATTGTTTATCGACTTTGAAATGGAAATAAAATAACTATATGAATAAGTCCTTCTAACACTTCAATTTGATATCAACAATGGGACATAATAATTATATGATAGTGAAACGGTATGTATTAAATATTTAGCAGGTGCTTACAAAAACTGAAGAGATCATGTTTCGTCCTATTTTAAACAGAAACAATGATAAAATATGTAAGCAGAAACTGAAATTAAGTCCATTTAATAAGTTTTATAAACATGATTGCACTTTTAGTAATTGAGGTAAATGCAAACATAGGAGAAAACATATAATTGTACAAACAAAAATTATGCTACCAATAAGATCAAAGTAAAACATTCAAGATCATTTGGTCATAATTTATATGGTATTCATAAAGCTTCTTAAGTCATTTCCTAACTCAAGTCACTTTCCTAATTATTTATCTGCTAAGTCATATGAATCTCAAAGCATCATTTCTATGGCAAGTTGAAACTGACTAATAATATCCGTCATGTGTTCCCGTTCCGGATAGAAAAATCCGACCCGAGTGCACCTGCGTTGCCAGGTATCGAGGCTTGCCCGAGGGTCGGATTTTTCTATCCGGAACGGACACACATGATAGATATTTTTTCTAGCATACCTTTAATAACATTTTTTGTGAAGAAAATACATAAGAAAGTGCGTTTTTGTACATTTCACCAAAAAGCGCGTGCGATGATTTTTACTGACGTCATGACGCGCAGTAATTTGTATTCACCGCATACGTCAATAAGTTCCTTCGATATCACCTCTTTTAATGGTTATTTTGTTTTGTTTTTAAGGAATATTTTTGTAAAGTTAATGATAATCGAACTCATCTATTGCAATCTTCAGGGATGATAACAGGGCCAAGTTGCCAATCCTGAAAATGTCTGCGTGGGGTTCAGGGGGCCGCTAAAGGCCCCCGATGGGTCCAGGGCAAAGCTCTGGTGGGGGAAAAGGGGGGCGAAGCCCCCCAAAGCGTTCAGTATTTCAGGGTTTCTAATACCCTAATACCCTTAGAATAGTGTTCAAGGAGTACACCTTTCGGTTTGGTAGATATAATTATATCCATCAGGAGACTTCCGCAATCAGAACAATTATCAGGAATCTGAGCAGTAAAGTTTAACACCTTTGTCTTTGAACAAAGTTAAATTTACTTTTTTACCTGAAGTCACAGGCATGAGACATTTTGGTTCAGTTGTCCACTTCCCATAAAACTCAACTGGCTATGATCAAATGCCTGTGTATGAATAGTCTACACTGTGGGATATTTGATAAATAATGATGAACAACATATCAATTATCAAGCTTGCAAATGTTTATTGTAAAAGTGTTATGTATTCAATTTTTACATATCATAAGAGTATTTATTCCATTATCTGCACATTTGATGAAAATAAAATATTATTATATATACTATTCCAAGTAATATCCAAATGGAACTGTTAATGCTTTGGCAGGGTAACCGTTGTGGACATGGTGGGCTGTGTCACCATCAAAGTCTATGAGGTGAGGGACAAGTTGATGTATTCTGGTCTCCAAGCCAGATTTTCCCCTCATGTTGTTACAGGTGTCCAGTAGCACACAAACTTTGTCCCACAGCATTTTAAGTCTCTCAAACAGGCTTTCAAATTCCTTGAAAATTGATTCAGAATCAGCCCTTGTCATTTTTAAGGAGGACAAATGTCTCAACACTATTTCTTTCTCTATAGCACAAAAATACCTGCAGCAGTTTTCTCATTGTTTGTGTTTGTTGACTCGTCTAAGTTCAAACAAAACTGAGTTTCACGTAACTCCTCCACAAATTCATCATTGAAATGGCTTGCCACTCCGTAAGTCATCTTATATGAAGCTGTACACCTTTGAAGTTTTATTTCGCTGAGAGCTTTTGTATAGATCTTTGGCAAGTGTCTTAAGTAAGACTCACTACATTTGGTGCCAGGGAGTATGGGAGGTCATGTTCAGCCATAAATCCAAGAATCATGGCTTATGTATTGAATTGTCGGAACAACCGGATGCAATGAAATCGTAAACTTCAATCGGCCAAATAAAATTTGTTAAATAAAAATCGTTTATTTTAACAAAATCCGAATCGGGAAATATTGCTACTTGCGCAAAAGACATTTTCAGTTTTAACACATTTTAACACATTCTATTAACTTTAAAAGAAACGTTTCGGGAAGTTCTCTTAAAAATAAATAGCAAATATACCTTTAAGTCGACGAATCGATAATACTTTCATTTTTTTTTATTAAACACTACATGTAACAATAGTAATAAGATTATCTTATTACTATTGTTACATGTAGTGTTTAATAAAAAAAAATGAAAGTATTACGTCACAGCGCGTGACTCATCTGGCATAGGGGAATGCCAGATGGAGTTTTCCAGCACGGCTGAATTCACCAGAAATGCCTATCCGGTGTGCTAGAATATAAATTCCTTAACTGTGTAAAACAGCTGAATGCCATTAATTTTTTTCAAAATGATTAGATGTATTTTTATTTAGTAGGTATAATATATTGTCAGTTTACATTTGTTTTGGAGTGTTTCGGATATATTGAACCCTTATTAGTAACATATCATTGTAATGATGTTCGCATTTTCCTGCGGTATTCGTCGGCCTTTTGTATGAGATAAAGAATCTCACCCCTGAATTCAGAATGAACCAGACCTACTCCTTGTGTAGCATGCGTTTTATTTATTAGCCATGGAAGAAGCTTATAAATACGTTGTACTATTTTGTTGAATATCCATCATGTAACTTGTTGGACCGATTTAATGAAGTTTCTCATTAAATCTGCCTTTTGCAAATAATTTTATAAAAATGAAATGTGGAAGAACATTTAAAAAAAATGATAGCTCCAATCTACGGGAAAATGACATCACTATATTGCATTATGGGACAGTTCGGTAAATTTACCGCAGGTTAAACATCAACCCACCTGGTAAATTTACCGCCTTGGTTACTTCTTTTATACAAACGTATTTACCGGCTTGGTAATATTACCACGGAATTTAACGGTGGTTTTATTTACAGAGGTTATTATTTACCATTGTTTATACAGTTGGCTGCTGCTGGAAACATTTTAATTTTAAGAATTTTCTTTTAAAAATCACCATACAAATCGGGATGAGCAATACTATTAGCTAGATTTAAGGGGCTACTATTGTACTTTAATATAGTATTATAATGACCATTATTATTGTGACTGAGGCAGTGAACAATTACATTGATGGCCTAGGTCGTGCATGATTTAGCATTTTCAGATAGGATTGAAATAAAATGAAATCAGTGTAGGTATTTTTGTCAACTTACAACATTATAAACATTTTGTAGCTCAAAGCAACGTACATTAGTGATAATTTGATAGTTCAAAACCACGTTCACACAGCTCATACAACTGTATACATTTTGTTATTTACAACAGCGTACACGTTTAATATCACAACAAGTATACGTGTAGTACAATTACGTCTACTTCTATTAGCTTAAAACAATGAACACTGTTGGTAGCTCACATCAACGTATACATGTGGCAGCTCTCTGCAACGTTCCCCTTTTGAAGCTTACAGAAAAGTATATTTTTGTAGCTTATAACTTTTTATCATCTCTAGTCAGAAGCAATATAAAGCTGATGTTCCTCTCATGCTTTATAATTTTATCTGTACTATTGTGACTAACGAGGCAGGATCTGTCTGAGTCCCAAAATGCTTTCCATTCAAATTTATTTAAATAATTGTTATTTCCAACCGAAAAGCGAAGGGGATAAAGTAAAGGTAGGCATGCGAGCCTCATTGCATGCATGCGCTGTGTGTGTTTTTGTGTGCGTCCGGGTTTACATGTTGCCTCTAAGGATACGGCATTCAAATCATACTTCCTTTGTCTATTATTTTCAATCAGAAAAGGGAATCTTCAATAATCTGGTAAAAGAAAGAGTTTATACGGTGACGTACGGTTTAAATGAACATACAATTAACACAAAGAAAAACATGCATATTTATTGAAACATGCAAAAGAAAATAAACAAGAAATTCTATTCGACATTTTAATAAATTTGCTTCACAAATTACTGTTCTCGGTCCCGTTTACAGCCGAAGTTTAAGCTTCAATTCACACCAATTTAAGGAATTGATTTATGCAGCATTTCGAGAAAAGAACAGCAAGTGTAACACATAATGCAATATTTACCTTTACTATGAAATTGTTATGGTGCCTTAAAAGTTTCACAAGGCAAACATTGTATGTCAGTGACATAACGGTGACTGTAAATATCTACTTTGAGGATAGCATTCGCTTACGTATTTTATGCAGTAGAATAGCCTGTTTAACATTCAATGTCTATCTATATGACAGGTATTTAAATAATTTATATCAGAACATAATACATACAAGAACAGCCGTTATGATTTCCGAAGCTAGTTTACACAAGCGTTTGCAGTTTATATGATAAATATAAAAAATGGCATCTAAATCAGTTTGACATAATTTGGCATTGTTGATTTTTCCTAACGTTAAGCATATGTTTACACATAATTTTGGAAATGTATCGACACCTTTTTTGTCCGTATACATAAACATCACAATTTTATCATACACACGAAAATCATCCAACTAATAATGAATCTATTTTTATTTTCAGTGATTCGGACGATTCGGAAGGGTATGTTTATGTGTTTTTTTTCAAATGATGGCACGGAATATATCTAAATGCATTCCATGTCAATGTCTGAAAATATAAACAGCAGAGATGAAATGAGCAAGAGATGGGTTTTTTTCTGATATCTTAACACGTGGTAAGATTTATCGAATATTAATAAATATATATATTTAGATTTTCCATACACAAACACAACGACAACATTATGAAGTTCATGTTCACTACACTATATATGTATATAAAGAGAGTAACACGATATTTGCTTCTATATAGATATTAAGCAAGCAAAACACTTTATACTAGGAATTTTTGTTGATTTGAATAGCAATATCAAATTATGCCTATCGGGGGTAAAAGGTTTTTCCTTATTATACGCTTCGAAAATGTGTTTGCTTTTTTTGTAGACACCTGCATTTTGTTGCAAATACAACATGTGATATACATGCAGCATGTTCACTTGTTTGGGTGGTAGCTCTGTGTCCGTCATGATGCGTCCATTTTCGCGTGATTCATACAATTTATTTGAACTCCAATGTAGCAGTATTTATTTTTTACATCATTGTCAATGATAGTGTACATCTAGTAACATGAACATCTTTTTAATCAATTGCTTTATTTTTTCTTCCTACGACCTTAGCCGTAACAGATTTGCAAATCTTTCCATGTTTGACATTGATTTTATTATTATTAAATATCTAATCTAAAAATGACAGAGTAACCAGCTAAACCTTATCATCACTTAAATGTTACAATCCTATAAGTCAGTTACTTTTGATCCCACTGTTTTTAGCTAAACAAGGTTGCATTATCAAACCATTTAACATATACCATAAGTAGCAATAACAACGTAACGTCGTTTTTTACACTTCCCTATTCTGCACAATGCTAATACCACACCTCACTCCAATGGATATTACTCCTGCAAACATTTAAACTTACTGCCGAAAATGGCACCAAAATAATCATGAATAAAATATCTATCAACTGTAGTACGGGTTTTATCTAATAATGTGAAACAAAATAAAACGAGCAAAAAGTTTCACAAGCATTTTTTGTAATATGTCGTTTTTCTGCCGGTCTTGGGACGTTTTGACTGTCATTTTATACTTCCGATTTCGGATATTTTAAGAATTGTTTTGATTGTCAATGACTTTACAAGGATACATTGACGTCTCCTGCATCGGTGAGTATAACTTTAATGAATTATTATGTATATTTTCTGCTTTTATTTTGACAAAAACTGAAACAGGGGATAAAACATGCTGAATTACAGGTCCAAATCGAAAGAGAACAACAATGCATCATCAATCTTATGAAAATTTATTCATTTATCTACACAGTGATACTATCCATTTGATTCAGTAATCTGTCGCATTTTTCCGCAAGGGCTATTTATAAACACATCGTTTCTGAGAGTGGCCAAAAACAAGAACAATTTGATGACTCATAAGGCATGCAACCATAAAAGCCGAGAGTATCCGAATTAACCAGGAAGTAATTTTTGTTTACTTTTAAAATGCCAACCTCTGTAAATAGTAATTTATTTTGAGTAAGCATTGAGGTAGGTTTATGCATATCATTGTTTTATTATATTTAGAATGCTATTTATTAGGGGTTGCCAATTCTTTTGCATGAAAATTGGTCAAATGTTTTATAATTTGAATAAATAAGACATTTGCAATTGTTTTTATTTTGGATATTGTGATTAATTTAAATAATGAAATCAACAGACCGGGTTCTTTAAGGATCTGGTCATTTTTGGTTTTAAAAAATGTAAATAAACTAATGGAGAATTGGCAGTTATTTTTCATTAAAGCAATTCTATATTATTAATTAAGAATCTGTCAAGCTGAAGTTTGTTATTGTTTATGCGCATGTTTCTGCCACGGGCATTGCCCGACAAATTCATATTAAATAACTTAAAGGAGCTCGACAACTTAAAGGAGCTCGACAACCAAAACCGAATTAATCAAATTACAACGCCAAGTTTCCATTTAGTGTTTTATTGGTTAATAAGAAAAATGCAGGCTGGATTTATATAGGCATTTCACAATTGAAACTAAGAAAGTAAGCATTTTTTAATCTTCTAAACAGTTAATTGGATGCCTACCAATTTTAATTGTTTATAGATCATACATTATCACCAAGTAACTAATACTTAATTAACAATTGGAAAGTTTCAAATTTCAACATATCAGTGTTTTAAGGTGTAAATTTCAGGAAACATTTTTATGTTCTGTATAGTTACTTGGATTATAAAATCACTCTCTGTAAAAATTATTCAACTTTTCAAACAATTATTAGTCTTCAAATTTATTGGAATGCCTGTTATGATAGGATTTCAATTGCTGTCATTAATTTTCAACTCAATGTTGTTATTATTCATTTGAAATTATTTTAAACTTCACATTCCATAAATGGCTGTTCTTACTTTTTGACTAAATATTGTGAGTATTTTCACACAGTAGTAAGTCTGCCAATTCAGTTTTGTCATTTATTGGTCTTTTTCTCTTATTTATTTATTTTTTTCTCCCTTTCAGTGAGAAATAAGCCATAGGATACATTCATACCACTCAAATTCAGCCAGTCAGAATGATGGGAAGGATTGCAGAACTGAGGTAACTTAGAACTATGATGCATATTTACCAGAGAATATCTCATGAACATGCCATTTGCTTAATTTTCTTTGGAATTATACCTTAAGTTATTGAGAACTCTTTATAAACTGTGACATTTTGTATGATGACATATTTTATTATTTGTAAAATAAATGCTTTTGACATTTTTTTGAGCTGTGAAGTTGTATTGATTCTAAAATTGATTCTGATAATTACCAAACTGTGTATAGACATCAAACCTCATTACATATTTATACATAGTTGTCCCTCTCTGAATAATACATAATTATCTTTAATATGTTTCTGTTTACTTTCAGTTTCACTCTCACCTGACTGATGCAGATTCACTAACCTAATTGTATGTACTTTTTTATCAAATTGTATTTATTTGCTCTATTAAAAATATAATGTTGACCTTTTTGAGGAATAATTTTGAAAGGAAAAATAAATTATTATAGAGAAAAGGTAATTTGTTATGTACAAAAAGTGGAGAAAAATGTTGAACAGTATGAAGTTTTAAATTAGAAAATCCTTATTTCTCTCTGTATTAAGATAATATATGGTAATATAATGTATTCCATTAATTAATTGTGATAAAACCTTTTTACACTGTATGTATACATCTGTATATGTATGTTGCCATATAAACTGAATGCATGTAGTTTCTTTTGTGAACATGTGTATTGAAATCCACACATTCCTTTGTTATATTTTCAGGCTCATGATGGTTTCTGAGAAAAAAAAACAGCTTGGTGTAATTTGACAGTATTTTTCAGTATTTGACAGTGGTTCTATCATGCAACAGTCATACCATGAAGTGTCTCACAGATTCTCTCTCAATTCCTGCAATATCCAAGATTACAGTGTAGTGCAAAGAGGATTAATTTTCTTGCAATAAGAAGTATATGCACTTCCAAATACCCTTGTACAGCATGAACAGTTCCTTCATTTTTTGAGTGATTATAGAGTGAAAATGTTTCCATATAAAATGTTGTCTTTTTATGTGTAAAACTTGTTATGAATGGTTACAAATACATGCATGGATATTGTGATTTTAAATCTATGCACATTTTGATTCCAATAATTAACCACAAAAGTAACATTATCTGGTATTATTCGGGTTTATAGTTTCCATGTCAATTTTTAAAAAAAAGTCAGTTCTTTTAAAGATGCACTCTTACTCCCACATAAGATTTACCACAATTAATACTTTTGTTTTATTATTCCAAAAAGGATGAATAAATGTTGAAAACAATGGTTCTAATGAAGGATACCTATTTTTACTTGAAGGAAATGTGCATAAAAGACAGTATTTCTACCATTTGAGAACATAGTAGATCACAGTAAATCTTTATGCATTCACCAATCATTTAATATGTTTGAGTTTTCAGCTTAAATACACGGTTACAATATTTTTATCAATACTTAAAATTTTCCAAAAATGAATTATTAAGTAAGTTGTTAAAGGGTTAGCAGTCAAAGTATATGTTTATTATACATGTGTATGCATTGATATTGAATAAGAGTGTCACTTTAAACAGTTGCCATGGTAACTAGAGTCTAGTTTTCTTAGAAAACTGTAATTGTTGACTCAAAACCTTAGTATTTTCAATGTGATACTTTTTAGCATGTCCGCTTCAGTCAATGAAATATTTCTGTTATTTGTTATTCATTTTGTCATACTTTGTATAAAATTATATTTATAATTTAACCTTGAAAATTGCTGACAATCTCATACTTCTATTGGAATATTCAGAATTGCTAGATGGATTGAAGTTCACCTTTATTACAATTGTCAGGCAAATCATTGCAAGATATACATAATTCTCCTTTTTAACAAAAAGCGATGTTTCTTAGCATTTTTTTTGTATTTTTATTGAATGGTTACCATGGCAATGTTGCACATAGAATGTTGATGATAATTACTCTGTTTCTCCTTTGTTTTCGTTTTACTTATAAGCTTAATGACTACACTAGTCTAGATGTGTGTTTCTGAATTATTATGTTCAAAATAATTTCGGAAATGACGTTTCGATTCTAGTGTCATGCCACGAATTTTTCACAACGTGTCGCGACCAATTATTGCAATTGTGTTTCAATTATTAAAAGGTGTAATGTTTACATGTTCGGTTGCTCTAATACATTACGAGGTATATTGCTATGTGTATAAATCAAGGTAAAAAGCTGACGTGACAACGTAATGCTCGGGACTTATATTGTATTAATACATTTATCTATATTGTATCTTTACGTCTACGATGCAGATTTATAAAAGATTTATTAAAATAAACATTGTACCATTTATGCTGTCTTAAAACTTTTCGAACGCCCTACTTTTCATAGAAACTGAAGTGAAAAAAGTGACCTCTTGGAACCTAACCAATGTGGACAAGTAGATGACCTACACATGATTCGTTGGATTTTTGCTAGTAGCTATATTTTTAATTTGGCTCAGGTTTACATCCGTGCTTGACTGTTAAAAACATTGCAAACTTCTTATCTTTAACAAGTTGCTGTGTTATATATTTGCAGATATGTTATATGCACTTGATTAACCGTACGATATTTGTTTGCGTTCATATTGCTTAAACCGATCGACATTTATTGACCTCTGTATTAGATACTGGTTAATCACCAGGCGTAGAAGTCTTACTACGATCTACGTACACAGACTATCATTTACTTTCACGTGTTAGAACAGTCGTCTTAAACTTGGTTATTCATGAAAAGTAGCCTATAATGACAATGCAATGTGTTTGAAAATGTTAACAGAAAGCTAAAAACAGCAATTATTGCGCGCTACTTAATTGGGACTGCAAGTAATCCATAAAATCACTGTGACTTTAGTTTAATTATGCACACTAACCTTAGGCTTGCATAAATACAACATGATTAAAAAAATGTCGATAATCGTCTTTACGAAATTAATTACAACAAAACTCATTATTGAAAAGAGTTGATATAAGGATTTATTACCTTCTAAAGTTGCAAAATCGCGGCCTTTTGCATTTACTGCATGAACGCACGGAAAATTAAAATTAGTTCTTAAACAAGATTTCGTTGCTCGATTATCAGGTGTTAATCTATAAATCTTACGAGTTCTTTCTGGTCCATTTTTATGGATATCAGCAATTATCATCTATAGTCTGTTCGTCTACCATAAGAACAATTTAATGTTGAAATATGTTTGTTTTCAGCTTGCCAAAATTTGGATTTTAAGTGTGAAATATAATCATAACGTACTCTATTTATATCAAATATATTTGACATGTAAACGACTATAAGAAGCCTGTACGAAATGATGTATCAATACATGATTTATCCTTATTGTAACGTAAGTAACGAAGCAATCGTTACAAAATGGGCAAAAAATAACAAAAAATGAGTGAGGTCATCCGTATATTATTAGTTGCTGCTAAAGAACCAAAAACATATGTCGGATGCAACTAATGTCAGCTGCGGAACGATTGCGGACATTCGTTTATAAATCCGAAACATGTTTACGTAACCAACCAGTTCCAGCCCAAGATCTAAAAACAGGCATTAAACCATCGCTCTACGGCTGCCTTTGCCTGAAACATTACAGGCTTGGCATGTTAATACCTTTTATTTCAAGATGATTGTCCAGAATCATTACCAAAACCGGACAACTTCTTTCAAAAAATTGGAACTACAGTGGTAAAATGTTGACCTTGTGTACTTTACTGCAAGATAATACCAATGGCATATGTATTTAAATTGAACTTGAATTAAATTGAATTTAATTGTTTATCGACTTTGAAATGGAAATAAAATAACTATATGAATAAGTCCTTCTAACACTTCAATTTGATATCAACAATGGGACATAATAATTATATGATAGTGAAACGGTATGTATTAAATATTTAGCAGGTGCTTACAAAAACTGAAGAGATCATGTTTCGTCCTATTTTAAACAGAAACAATGATAAAATATGTAAGCAGAAACTAAAATTAAGTCCATTTAATAAGTTTTATAAACATGATTGCACTTTTAGTAATTGAGGTAAATGCAAACATAGGAGAAAACATATAATTGTACAAACAAAAATTATGCTACCAATAAGATCAAAGTAAAACATTCAAGATCATTTGGTCATAATTTATATGGTATTCATAAAGCTTCTTTAGTCATTTCCTAACTCAAGTCACTTTCCTAATTATTTATCTGCTAAGTCATATGAATCTCAAAGCATCATTTCTATGGCAAGTTGAAACTGACTAATAATATCCGTCATGTGTTCCCGTTCCGGATAGAAAAATCCGACCCGAGTGCACCTGCGTTGCCATGTATCGAGGCTTGCCCGAGGGTCGGATTTTTCTATCCGGAACGGACACACATGATAGATATTTTTTCTAGCATACCTTTAATAACATTTTTTGTGAAGAAAATACATAAGAAAGTGCGTTTTTGTACATTTCACCAAAAAGCGCGTGCGATGATTTTTACTGACGTCATGACGCGCAGTAATTTGTATTCACCGCATACGTCAATAAGTTCCTTCGATATCACCTCTTTTAATGGTTATTTTGTTTTGTTTTTAAGGAATATTTTTGTAAAGTTAATGATAATCGAACTCATCTATTGCAATCTTCAGGGATGATAACAGGGCCAAGTTGCCAATCCTGAAAATGTCTGCGTGGGGTTCAGGGGGCCGCTAAAGGCCCCCGATGGGTCCAGGGCAAAGCTCTGGTGGGGGAAAAGGGGGGCGAAGCCCCCCAAAGCGTTCAGTATTTCAGGGTTTCTAATACCCTAATACCCTTAGAATAGTGTTCAAGGAGTACACCTTTCGGTTTGGTAGATATAATTATATCCAACAGGAGACTTCCGCAATCAGAACAATTATCAGGAATCTGAGCAGTAAAGTTTAACACCTTTGTCTTTGAACAAAGTTAAATTTACTTTTTTACCTGAAGTCACAGGCATGAGACATTTTGGTTCAGTTGTCCACTTCCCATAAAACTCAACTGGCTATGATCAAATGCCTGTGTATGAATAGTCTACACTGTGGGATATTTGATAAATAATGATGAACAACATATCAATTATCAAGCTTGCAAATGTTTATTGTAAAAGTGTTATGTATTCAATTTTTACATATCATAAGAGTATTTATTCCATTATCTGCACATTTGATGAAAATAAAATATTATTATATATACTATTCCAAGTAATATCCAAATGGGACTGTTAATGCTTTGGCAGGGTAACCGTTGTGGACATGGTGGGCTGTGTCACCATCAAAGTCTATGAGGTGAGGGACAAGTTGATGTATTCTGGTCTCCAAGCCAGATTTTCCCCTCATGTTGTTACAGGTGTCCAGTAGCACACAAACTTTGTCCCACAGCATTTTAAGTCTCTCAAACAGGCTTTCAAATTCCTTGAAAATTGATTCAGAATCAGCCCTTGTCATTTTTAAGGAGGACAAATGTCTCAACACTATTTCTTTCTCTATAGCACAAAAATACCTGCAGCAGTTTTCTCATTGTTTGTGTTTGTTGACTCGTCTAAGTTCAAACAAAACTGAGTTTCACGTAACTCCTCCACAAATTCATCATTGAAATGGCTTGCCACTCCGTAAGTCATCTTATATGAAGCTGTACACCTTTGAAGTTTTAATTCGCTGAGAGCTTTTGTATAGATCTTTGGCAAGTGTCTTAAGTAAGACTCACTACATTTGGTGCCAGGGAGTATGGGAGGTCATGTTCAGCCATAAATCCAAGAATCATGGCTTCTGTATTGAATTGTCGGAACAACCGGATGCAATGAAATCGTAAACTTCAATCGGCCAAATAAAATTTGTTAAATAAAAATCGTTTATTTTAACAAAATCCGAATCAGGAAATATTGCTACTTGCGCAAAAGACATTTTCAGTTTTAACACATTTTAACACATTCTATTAACTTTAAAAGAAACGTTTCGGGAAGTTCTCTTAAAAATAAATAGCAAATATACCTTTAAGTCGACGAATCGATAATACTTTCATTTTTTTTTATTAAACACTACATGTAACAATAGTAATAAGATTATCTTATTACTATTGTTACATGTAGTGTTTAATAAAAAAAAATGAAAGTATTACGTCACAGCGCGTGACTCATCTGGCATAGGGGAATGCCAGATGGAGTTTTCCAGCACGGCTGAATTCACCAGAAATGCCTATCCGGTGTGCTAGAATATAAATTCCTTAACTGTGTAAAACAGCTGAATGCCATTAATTTTTTTCAAAATGATTAGATGTATTTTTATTTAGTAGGTATAATATATTGTCAGTTTACATTTGTTTTGGAGTGTTTCGGATATATTGAACCCTTATTAGTAACATATCATTGTAATGATGTTCGCATTTTCCTGCGGTATTCGTCGGCCTTTTGTATGAGATAAAGAATCTCACCCCTGAATTCAGAATGAACCAGACCTACTCCTTGTGTAGCATGCGTTTTATTTATTAGCCATGGAAGAAGCTTATAAATACGTTGTACTATTTTGTTGAATATCCATCATGTAACTTGTTGGACCGATTTAATGAAGTTTCTCATTAAATCTGCCTTTTGCAAATAATTTTATAAAAATGAAATGTGGAAGAACATTTAAAAAAAATGATAGCTCCAATCTACGGGAAAATGACATCACTATATTGCATTATGGGACAGTTCGGTAAATTTACCGCAGGTTAAACATCAACCCACCTGGTAAATTTACCGCCTTGGTTACTTCTTTTATACAAACGTATTTACCGGCTTGGTAATATTACCACGGAATTTAACGGTGGTTTTATTTACAGAGGTTATTATTTACCATTGTTTATACAGTTGGCTGCTGCTGGAAACATTTTAATTTTAAGAATTTTCTTTTAAAAATCACCATACAAATCGGGATGAGCAATACTATTAGCTAGATTTAAGGGGCTACTATTGTACTTTAATATAGTATTATAATGACCATTATTATTGTGACTGAGGCAGTTAACAATTACATTGATGGCCTAGGTCGTGCATGATTTAGCATTTTCAGATAGGATTGAAATAAAATGAAATCAGTGTAGGTATTTTTGTCAACTTACAACATTATAAACATTTTGTAGCTCAAAGCAACGTACATTTGTGATAATTTGATAGTTCAAAACCACGTTCACACAGCTCATACAACTGTATACATTTTGTTATTTACAACAGCGTACACGTTTAATATCACAACAAGTATACGTGTAGTACAATTACGTCTACTTCTATTAGCTTAAAACAATGAACACTGTTGGTAGCTCACATCAACGTATACATGTGGCAGCTCTCTGCAACGTTCCCCTTTTGAAGCTTACAGAAAAGTATATTTTTGTAGCTTATAACTTTTTATCATCTCTAGTCAGAAGCAATATAAAGCTGATGTTCCTCTCATGCTTTATAATTTTATCTGTACTATTATGACTAACGAGGCAGGATCTGTCTGAGTCAAAATGCTTTCCATTCAAATTTATTTAAATAATTGTTATTTCCAACCGAAAAGCGAAGGGGATAAAGTAAAGGTAGGCATGCGAGCCTCATTGCATGCATGCGCTGTGTGTGTTTTTGTGTGCGTCCGGGTTTACATGTTGCCTCTAAGGATACGGCATTCAAATCATACTTCCTTTGTCTATTATTTTCAATCAGAAAAGGGAATCTTCAATAATCTGGTAAAAGAAAGAGTTTATACGGTGACGTACGGTTTAAATGAACATAAAATTAACACAAAGAAAAACATGCATATTTATTGAAACATGCAAAAGAAAATAAACAAGAAATTCTATTCGACATTTTAATAAATTTGCTTCACAAATTACTGTTCTCGGTCCCGTTTACAGCCGAAGTTTAAGCTTCAATTCACACCAATTTAAGGAATTGATTTATGCAGCATTTCGAGAACAGAACAGCAAGTGTAACACATAATGCAATATTTACCTTTACTATGAAATTGTTATGGTGCCTTAAAAGTTTCACAAGGCAAACATTGTATGTCAGTGACATAACGGTGACTGTAAATATCTACTTTGAGGATAGCATTGGCTTACGTATTTTATGCAGTAGAATAGCCTGTTTAACATTCAATGTCTATCTATATGACAGGTATTTAAATAATTTATATCAGAACATAATACATACAAGAACAGCCGTTATGATTTCCGAAGCTAGTTTACACAAGCGTTTGCAGTTTATATGATAAATATAAAAAATGGCATCTAAATCAGTTTGACATAATTTGGCATTGTTGATTTTTCCTAACGTTAAGCATATGTTTACACATAATTTTGGAAATGTATCGACACCTTTTTTGTCCGTATACATAAACATCACAATTTTATCATACACACGAAAATCATCCAACTAATAATGAATCTATTTTTATTTTCAGTGATTCGGACGTTTCGGAAGGGTATGTTTATGTTTTTTTTTTTCAAATGATGGCACGGAATATATCTAAATGCATTCCATGTCAATGTCTGAAAATATAAACAGCAGAGATGAAATGAGCAAGAGATGGGTTTTTTTCTGATATCTTAACACGTGGTAAGATTTATCGAATATTAATAAATATATATATTTAGATTTTCCATACACAAACACAACGACAACATTATGAAGTTCATGTTCACTACACTATATATGTATATAAAGACAGTAACACGATATTTGCTTCTATATAGATATTAAGCAAGCAAAACACTTTATACTAGGAATTTTTGTTGATTTGAATAGCAATATCAAATTATGCCTATCGGGGGTAAAAGGTTTTTCCTTATTATACGCTTCGAAAATGTGTTTGCTTTTTTGTAGACACCTGCATTTTGTTGCAAATACAACATGTGATATACATGCAGCATGTTCACTTGTTTGGGTGGTAGCTCTGTGTCCGTCATGATGCGTCCATTTTCGCGTGATTCATACAATTTATTTGAACTCCAATGTAGCAGTATTTATTTTTTACATCATTGTCAATGATAGTGTACATCTAGTAACATGAACATCTTTTTAATCAATTGCTTTATACTTTCTTCCTACGACCTTAGCCGTAACAGATTTGCAAATCTTTCCATGTTTGACATTGATTTTATTATTATTAAATATCTAATCTAAAAATGACAGAGTAACCAGCTAAACCTTATCATCACTTAAATGTTACAATCCTATAAGTCAGTTACTTTTGATCCCACTGTTTTTAGCTAAACAAGGTTGCATTATCAAACCATTTAACATATACCATAAGTAGCAATAACAACGTAACGTCGTTTTTTACACTTCCCTATTCTGCACAATGCTAATACCACACCTCACTCCAATGGATATTACTCCTGCAAACATTTAAACTTACTGCCGAAAATGGCACCAAAATAATCATGAATAAAATATCTATCAACTGTAGTACGGGTTTTATCTAATAATGTGAAACAAAATAAAACGAGCAAAAAGTTTCACAAGCATTTTTTGTAATATGTCGTTTTTCTGCCGGTCTTGGGACGTTTTGACTGTCATTTTATACTTCCGATTTCGGATATTTTAAGAATTGTTTTGATTGTCAATGACTTTACAAGGATACATTGACGTCTCCTGCATCGGTGAGTATAACTTTAATGAATTATTATGTATATTTTCTGCTTTTATTTTGACAAAAACTGAAACAGGGGATAAAACATGCTGAATTACAGGTCCAAATCGAAAGAGAACAACAATGCATCATCAAACTTATGAAAATTTATTCATTTATCTACACAGTGATACTATCCATTTGATTCAGTAATCTGTCGCATTTTTCCGCAAGGGCTATTTATAAACACATCGTTTCTGAGAGTGGCCAAAAACAAGAACAATTTGATGACTCATAAGGCATGCAACCATAAAAGCCGAGAGTATCCGAATTAACCAGGAAGTAATTTTTGTTTACTTTTAAAATGCCAACCTCTGTAAATAGTAATTTATTTTGAGTAAACATTGAGGTAGGTTTATGCATATCATTGTTTTATTATATTTAGAATGCTATTTATTAGGGGTTGCCAATTCTTTTGCATGAAAATTGGTCAAATGTTTTATAATTTGAATAAATAAGACATTTGCAATTGTTTTTATTTTGGATATTGTGATTGGTTTAAATAATGAAATCAACAGACCGGGTTCTTTAAGGATCTGGTCATTTTTGGTTTTAAAAAATGTAAATAAACTAATGGAGAATTGGCAGTTATTTTTCATTAAAGCAATTCTATATTATTAATTAAGAATCTGTCAAGCTGAAGTTTGTTATTGTTTATGCGCATGTTTCTGCCACGGGCATTGCCCGACAAATTCATATTAAATAACTTAAAGGAGCTCGACAACTTAAAGGAGCTCGACAACCAAAACCGAATTAATCAAATTACAACGCCAAGTTTCCATTTAGTGTTTTATTGGTTAATAAGAAAAATGCAGGCTGGATTTATATAGGCATTTCACAATTGAAACTAAGAAAGTAAGCATTTTTTAATCTTCTAAACAGTTAATTGGATGCCTACCAATTTTAATTGTTTATAGATCATACATTATCACCAAGTAACTAATACTTAATTAACAATTGGAAAGTTTCAAATTTCAACATATCAGTGTTTTAAGGTGTAAATTTCAGGAAACATTTTTATGTTCTGTATAGTTACTTGGATTATAAAATCACTCTCTGTAAAAATTATTCAACTTTTCAAACAATTATTAGTCTTCAAATTTATTGGAATGCCTGTTATGATAGGATTTCAATTGCTGTCATTAATTTTCAACTCAATGTTGTTATCATTCATTTGCAATTATTTTAAACTTCACATTCCATAAATGGCTGTTCTTACTTTTTGACTAAATATTGTGAGTATTTTCACACAGTAGTAAGTCTGCCAATTCAGTTTTGTCATTTATTGGTCTTTTTCTCTTATTTATTTATTTTTTTCTTCCTTTCAGTGAGAAATAAGCCATAGGATACATTCATACCACTCAAATTCAGCCAGTCAGAATGATGGGAAGGATTGCAGAACTGAGGTAACTTAGAACTATGATGCATATTTACCAGAGAATATCTCATGAACATGCCATTTGCTTAATTTTCTTTGGAATTATACCTTAAGTTATTGAGAACTCTTTATAAACTGTGACATTTTGTATGATGACATATTTTATTATTTGTAAAATAAATGCTTTTGACATTTTTTTGAGCTGTAAAGTTGAATTGATTCTTAAATTGATTCTGATAAATACCAAACTGTGTATAGACATCAAACCTCATTACATATTTATACATAGTTGTCCCTCTCTGAATAATACATAATTATCTTTAATATGTTTCTGTTTACTTTCAGTTTCACTCTCACCTGACTGATGCAGATTCACTAACCTAATTGTATGTACTTTTTTATCAAATTGTATTTATTTGCTCTATTAAAAATATAATGTTGACCTTTTTGAGGAATAATTTTGAAAGGAAAAATAAATTATTATAGAGAAAAGGTAATTTGTTATGTACAAAAAGTGGAGAAAAATGTTGAACAGTATGAAGTTTTAAATTAGAAAATCCTTATTTCTCTCTGTATTAAGATAATATATGGTAATATAATGTATTCCATTAATTAATTGTGATAAAACCTTTTTACACTGTATGTATACATCTGTATATGTATGTTGCCATATAAACTGAATGCATGTAGTTTCTTTTGTGAACATGTGTATTGAAATCCACACATTCCTTTGTTATATTTTCAGGCTCATGATGGTTTCTGAGAAAAAAAAAACAGCTTGGTGTAATTTGACAGTATTTTTCAGTATTTGACAGTGGTTCTATCATGCAACAGTCATACCATGAAGTGTCTCACAGATTCTCTCTCAATTCCTGCAATATCCAAGATTACAGTGTAGACACACGAAGTGGTATGTAACCTTATGGTAAGATGTAAACAAAATATGCTCTGATAAAAATGTAACAATATGTAGTATCCAGCAGTGTGGTGAAAATGGATTTTAGTGCAAATCAATGAATTGGATGATCAAATAGGTAAATAAAATATATCATGACTTGTCACTTTGTTAAAATGCGAAACTTTAACATTGAAAAAACTGAGCGCTGAAAATTTTGAAAAGTATACTGTGAGAAAAAAATATGGCGACACAAACATTAATAAATGCAGATGTTGACCTTGATTTAAAACGCAAACGCAGTGAAACCTCAAGCGTGAGCGAACTAGATACAAGTAGAACAAAAGGAATTGAAGCAGAGGGAACAACGAAGGAAAAACAAAAAAAAAAGAAATCCAAAAAAGCTGAGATAAATGAGGATTCTGACATGGCTGATATAAAAGAAATAATGAAACAGTGGAAGCAAATAAACACTAAATTAGAACGATTAGAAAGCAAAATTGAAAAGGCTGTACTAAAGGGTGATGGGACAATAAGAAGCAGCATTAAGGATCTTATGACTGAAATGAAGGAAGATCTTTTGAAGTCTGTTACCAACAGAATTGAGATTCTTGAAGGGAAATTGTTTGAAAAGGAAGAAAGTAGTGAAAAGCTTGCACAAAAAGTTACGGCGCTTGAAGAACAGCTAGAAAAGAATAAAGAAGAAACATTCAGAGTGAATAATCAGTTAGATTTCGAACGTGAGAAACACAGAAAATTTGAAAATGAAAGTGAACAATATAGTAGAATAAACAATATAATAATCAGAGGTTTACCAGACACAAATCCTAGGGAGACAGCAGAAGAAACACTTACAAAAGTACAACAATATTTACAGGATAAAGACATTATTGAGCTCAAGGCAAGTGATGTAGACATGGCACATAGACTGCCAAACAAGAAGTCACAAAACAGGGATGTGATTGTCAAACTAGCTTCAAGATTCAATAAAATGTGTATTATGCGAAACCGTAGAAATCTTCGGGGCACTGGGGTCTTTGTAAACGATGACTTGACACAGCTGAACTTGCACGTGCTAATGTGTGTTAAAAAGAAAATGATTGACGAAGTGAGTGAAGCATGGTTCAGTAGAGGAAAGATTTTCTACAAAAACTCAAATGGCCAAGTTCATCTTGTCAAGTATGAAGACTATGACCATTGGATCGATTTACCTTGGCCTTTTCATAAATAAGAACAATGTTAACCCCAGTCTGTTTCTTCACCGGCGGAACTTTTTATTACAAGTATAGATTACACCTTCACCTGTATAGTAACAAAACAACCTGATACAGTAAATATTTAATCCCTTTGTATGTTTTAAACTGTAGCAATAGTGATTGTATTTTATACATTGACACTTTGATACTTTAAATGCTAAGGGATTTGTAATGATGAACAAAATCCTGGTCTTTGTTACTGAGTGTTTGTTTACTGTCAATGAAAAAGTACATGCATTATCATCGGCTGAAAGTTTTTTTTTTTTTTTTTTTTAGGATTACAAATAGTGTTCTTTCTTTGTTACTTTTGAAAAACCAATGTTTATTTACTGCCTTTGAGCAATCCACCCCTTAATACTTATAGTAAATATACATATACTGTTTTTTTTTTACTTCCAATGGTTTTTCCTTTTATTATAAAAGGATAACAGTGAATGATAAAAAAATATTTGTAAAAGTATTTTTCATTTTTACACACACTATCCATGTCCTTTATGCTTGACATTTTCAGGCTTTCAAATAGCAATTTCGGTCAAGCAAGGGTATATATGGATTAGATAAGCGCATTATTACACTGGGTGGAATTGCGCATTTAAAACAGTTTAAAATAAAAAGATAAAGTTTCAGATAAAGTTATACAATATAACATTTATAATGACAAAACAAAATCATTTGTGCATGGCGTAACTGCACTTTTAAAACAGTCTAGATACAGAGTTATAAAATAATTATTTTTAATTTCAAAACAAAATCATTTGTGCATGGTTCATGTTAATTTGTTTTACAAACATATCATTTAGTTTGTCATGTGATATAGGCTTACTCAGTGTATTATTATATTGTATCCTAGTCATAATACACGTTTGTAAATTCTAGATGGATTTGTAATATAAGTAGTTCTCATATACTGAAAGTATTGTTAATGTTAATGGATACATCGTTCTACTACGTTGTATTTATCTTTTGATATCAGCACGATGTTAGGGTTTTCAGTTATCTTTTCCTTCTTGCTTCATGTTGGAAAGAATATGTCAACTTATTGAACAAAAACAAATAATACAATGTCATTCCAAAATCATTTTCGCTTTTAGTTATTAGTATATCTTTCTTAACCTAGACTAACTAGCCTTTTCACTAGTTTGTTTTACCTCAAGTCAAGTTGTTGTTTCAATGTACTAAATAGCTTTATCCCTAAAGTATTATATACTAAAATGAAACTGACTACGCACTCTTAGATTATACAATTCCATGACAGCTCTGCATTGTTTTCTGTTGTTTTTCTGCTTTTATTTTGTTTTAAACTTAGGCCGACTGCTTTTGAATTACAAATCGTGTATACTCAATAGCAAATTTGTCTAACAACTTACAAAACCAACTACCTCAACAAGATCCATTTATCCACACTTCAAACATGTTATATGTCGTATCATATGTTATGCATACTACTCTCTTTCACTCTACTTCCCACTACTCTTTATAGCACAATGTGGATGTGTTTTGTTTTTTACACGAACTATTTGGTACTGTAATGATTATAAAAATATGCACATTTAATGTTAAGGGGCTAGCAGCTAGAACAAAACGTAATGATGTCCTAAATTGGTTAATATCTCAAAAATATTCAATATGCTTGTTACAAGAAATACATTACTCCAATGCCGACAATAAATACAAATGGGGGGAAATGTGGAACGGCGAACTTTTCTTGAGTGGAGATAGCACAAATAGCAAAGGGGTTGGTATTTTTTTAAATTCTAATTTGTCCCATAGTTACATAGATTATAAAGAAATAATAACAGGTCGTTTACAAATGTTATCACTGAAGATAGGCAGCATAGATATCGTTATAATAAATATATATGCGCCAAATACTGACGATACAGATTTTTTGCATCATATAGAAAAACTGCTGGAAGAAAATTCGGATAAAACAGTACTAATAGGTGGTGATTTTAATACAATTCTCGATTTTAAATATGATAAACTAAATGGTTGTCAGAACACACATATCAAATGTTCAAATAAATTAAAACAAATAATGAACGCTTACGATTTAGAAGATATTTGGCGTGTCTTAAACCCCTACAAGAAAATGTTTACATGGCATTCAAATACAAAGCCACCAATATTCTGTAGATTAGACTATTTCTTGTCATCATCAGAGCTAACAAACATCACTTCAACTTGCGAAATAAAACCTGGTTTTAAATCAGATCATTCAATTGTAACATTAGCCTTAAATGAA
Source organism: Mya arenaria (assembly GCF_026914265.1). Classification (NCBI taxonomy): domain Eukaryota; kingdom Metazoa; phylum Mollusca; class Bivalvia; order Myida; family Myidae; genus Mya; species Mya arenaria. The sequence continues at coordinate 18,960,110 of NC_069137.1, forward strand.
GTTCAAGATAACCGCGGTCCAGGCTATTTCAAAATCAACAATTCATTATTAACAGATGAAATTTATATAAGTAAAATTCGGCAATCAATTATTGAAATTGTAGAATGTAACAGAAATTCGAACCCTTATACACTCTGGGAGGTTATTAAAGGAAGAATCAGGGACGATTCTATAAAATATTCAGTCTTTAAAAGAAATAATGATTTAAAAGAAGAAAACAAAATATTGCAGAATATACGAAATATAGAAACCGACCTTCATAGTTCACAAACAAATGAAAATCTAGATAAATTAAACAAAGAAAAAGAAAAATTAAACAAACTTAACGAAGAAAAGATAAAAGGGATATTAATTAGATCAAAAGCCGAATGGATCGAAGGGTTTGAAAAAAATACTAAATATTTTGCAAATTTAGAGAAAAAACGATCACTACAAAAAACATTCAATCAGCTAAATATTAATGGCAATCTTGTATCAGATAATAATCTAGTTCTAGCTCATGCAAAATCATTTTATGAATCGCTTTATAAGAAGGATGACTATATAGAATATCCAGAAAATACCCCCTTCTTTCAAAATGAGAATAACTGTCTTTCAAATGAAGATCATAGGCAGGCAGATCTTACTGAATATGAATGTTTTAACGCTTTAAACGCAATGAAAAATAACAAAAGTCCCGGGTCGGATGGTCTGACAGCGGAATTTTATAAAACTTTCTGGAACGAAATAAAAAAATACTTAGTTAAGTCTTTAAATTATTCATTAGGAATTGGAAGTTTGACAGAATTGCAAAAACAAAGTATTATCACCCTTCTTCCGAAAAAAGATAAAGATATAACTCAAATAAACAATTGGAGACCAATTTCGCTTCTTAATATAGATTATAAAATAGCTTCAAAGTCAATTGCCAATAGAGTAAAACCATTCTTACAGAAGATTATAAGTTGTGATCAGACAGGTTTTATCAAGGGGAGATATATTGGGGAAAATGTCAGAATTCTTCAAGAAGTAATTGATTTTACAAATGAAAATGATAATGAAGGTTTGATATTCTTTTCTGATTTTAATAAAGCCTTTGATAGCCTCGATCACAATTTCCTAACAAAATGCCTTAAAAAGTTCAATTTCGGCAATGATATAATAAAATGGGTTCAACTATTTTATTCAGATGCCAAAGGTTGTGTTACGAATAACGGTTTTTTATCCGAGTTCTTTAATATACGTAAAGGTGTGAGACAAGGATGCCCTCTTTCCCCGTATTTATTCATTTGTTGCATCGAACTATTGTCTATTGAAATCAGTAAAAATGAGAATATCAAAGGTATAAAAGTAAACAATATTGACCTAAAACAAACCCTATTTGCGGACGATGCTAGTTTCATTTTAGATGGATCAAAAAAATCCTTCGACACTCTTATTAAAACTTTAGATAATTATGGAAGTATATCAGGATTAACTCTAAACAAATCAAAGTGCTCAATTTTAAGGCTAGGATCACTGAAAGATAACAAAACAAGATTCTGCGACAGCAATTTCGAATGTAACATGAACACAGCGCTGGCACTAGGAATTATATTCAGTAACAATTCAAAAGTCATAAATGATTTGAATTTTAAAGATAAAATGCTGGAATTCGAAGCCTGTTTAGAAAAATGGAAAAAATGGAATCTTCCGCTTTTAGGAAAAATAACAGTTCTGAAAACGTTTGCAATTCCAAAGTTATTGTACCCATTAACAGTACTTGAATCACCCTCACACACATTTTTAAATGATATTAAACAAAAAATGTTTAAATATTTATGGGACAATAAACCTGATAAAGTTTCAAGAAATCAGATTATACAAAGTTATGAAAATGGAGGTTTAAAAATGCTAGACATATTAAAATTCGAATGTGCAATAAAATCAAGCTGGGTTAAACGAATGCTGTTTCAAAAAGATTCAAAATGGGTAAAAATATATGAAAATATGATGGTTAGATTTGGAAAAGATTTTATTTTCAAATGTAATCTAGACCCGAATAAAATTGATAGGCTTGAAATAAAATCGAAATTTCTTCGTGATATAATTAAATCATGGGCAAGTGTAACATTTAGAAAAGAAGTAAACATTATAGCAAAAGAAATTATTTGGAACAATAGTTACATTAGACAACAAAACGATGACACATTTTTCTATAAGAATTGGTACAGCAAAGGTGTACTATACATTGAGCATCTGTATAACTTTCAACAAAAACAGTTTTACAATTTTGAGGATCTACACAGACTATACGATATTAACCAACATGATTACATGAAATATTACACGCTTTTGAAGTGTATTCCTCAAAATTGGAAATCAAAAGTAAAATTAGAGGAAATGAATTATAATGTACCTACGTTTTTTTTAAATAAGGTGACTGAAAATACTAAAATATGCAAGCTGGTATACCAGAAACTTATTTTAAACCAAAAACCAGTGCAAAATGCGAAAGAAGGAATATGGGAGGCAGAACTAAGCGTAAATGATCTAAATTGGAAAAATATTTATACCCAATCATTCAAACTTTGCATTGATACCAAATTAAGAGCATTTCAGTACAAATTTCTTCTTAGAATACTGCCTGATAATAGTAAACTTTATCGATACAATATTAGTTCTTGCAGTCTATGTGATTTTTGCTCAATGTATATAGATTCGAATAAACATATGTTTTGGGAATGCCATTCCACCCAAATATTCTGGAACAAAATAACACGCTTTCTTATAAGCATATTTGAGGTTGATATTTCGACAATAAACTACAGTGAGGTCACTTTCTGTAACTTTAAGTCTTTAAATGGAAATTATGAATATGCAATTAACTTCGTTATACTTCTTGCAAAATACTTTATCTTTAAATCAAAGTGTGAAGGAAGTACGCCTATCTTCGAGGCTTTTGTTCCATATTTTTCAAAGAGACTGCAATCTGAAAAGATAATAGCTATGGCCAAAAATAAATTGCATGCTTTTCTTGGTAGATGGATCCTAGTACTTAACAAGCTTAATTCTTGAATACCACAAGTTTACACCAATGTAAGAATGTAAATTTCATCCACATTGCTTTCTTGCCTTCTTCTATCTAACATTTCTTACTTTCTTAACTAACACCCAAAAAACAGAAAAAAACACAATATTTTCTTCATGATTGAATTTGGAACACGACTTTTGTATACTTTATGAATATATGTATGATGTACATGTATATTTGAGAAAATAAAATTGAAAAAACAAAAGATTACAGTGTAGTGCAAAGAGGATTAATTTTCTTGCAATAAGAAGTATCTGCACTTCCAAATACCCCTGTACAGCATGAACAGTTCCTTCATTTTTTGAGTGATTATAGAGTGAAAATGTTTCCATATAAAATGTTGTCTTTTTATGTGTAAAACTTGTTATGAATGGTTACAAATACATGCATGGATATTGTGATTCCAAATCTATGCACATTTTGATTCCAATAATTAACCACAAAAGTAACATTATCTGGTATTATTCGGGTTTATAGTTTCCATGTCAATTTTTAAAAAAAAGTCAGTTCTTTTAAAGATGCACTCTTACTCCCACATAAGATTTACCACAATTAATACTTTTGTTTTATTATTCCGAAAAGGATGAATAAATGTTGAAAACAATGGTTCTAATGAAGGATACCTATTTTTACTTGAAGGAAATGTGCATAAAAGACAGTATTTCTACCATTTGAGAACATAGTAGATCACAGTAAATCTTTATGCATTCACCAATCATTTAATATGTTTGAGTTTTCAGCTTAAATACACAGTTACAATATTTTTATCAATACTTAAAATTTTCCAAAAATGAATTATTAAGTAAGTTGTTAAAGGGTTAGCAGTCAAAGTATATGTTTATTATACATGTGTATGCATTGATATTGAATAAGAGTGTCACTTTAAACAGTTGCCATGGTAACTAGAGTTTAGTTTTCTTAGAAAACTGTAATTGTTGACTCAAAACCTTAGTATTTTCAATGTGATACTTTTTAGCATGTCCGCTTCAGTCAATGAAATATTTCTGTTATTTGTTATTCATTTTGTCATACTTTGTATAAAATTATATTTATAATTTAACCTTGAAAATTGCTGACGATCTCATACTTCTATTGGAATATTCAGAATTGCTAGATGGATTGAAGTTCACCTTTATTACAATTGTCAGGCAAATCATTGCAAGATATACATAATTCTCCTTTTTAACAAAAAGCGATGTTCCTTAGCATTTTTTTTTGTATTTTTATTGAATGGTTACCATGGCAACTTATTTTTTTTTTGCCTTTCATCTTCCTATTTATAATACTATTAATTGTAAAAATGCAACAGCCAAGCAGTGAATGGAAGAATGTAAATGTTATTTGTCTTTTACCTTGTTGCTAGCTCATTCTTCAAAACATAGGGCATTTTTAAAATTTCTTAAAAATAGACGTTTTTTCATCAATTTTTTTAACGCGAAATAAATTACTTAAAACATTGTTTACACTCTGATATTTAGGAGTGTGTATTAAATTTATAGAAATTAAACAAAATGTGTTGTTTTACATTATTTATTTCATTTAAATTCCGAAGTTTTGAATTTGACCTATTTTGGCAGAAAATTTGATAAAAATTTAAAATTAAAAGGGCCATAATTTTGTCAAAAATTTATGGATTTTAAAAAAAAATGTGCATATTTGAGTTTGTAATGACGTAACCTTTAAAATGATATATCATTTAACTATACCACATGAAATTAATTTTTTACGTTGTTATTGCTACCATAAGTCTACAGTCTAACAAAGTAAACAGAAATGTACTGTGTAGTCCTCGTGCACAGCGAATCCTGAATACTTTCAGTTGTGTTGCATATTGGTTATTGCGATAAAAAAAAAATCATACTGAAGGTTAAAAGATGTCAAAAAGGTTAAGAAAATTCATTTAGAAATACATTCACTTTATGATGTAATCAGTTTACATTACTGAAACATATTGGGCCTTAAAAAGTCTTAAAACCTGTAACATACACATAATCATACATTTTGGTTTCCGACCAGATGGAAAAAAATAATAAAAGAAAATTAAAAAAAACGCAAGACAAACATTAAGTGTAAACCTGAATTTAGCAAGGCTCTAAATTAATGAATTGAAATTTAATGTTTTTTGATTTAATACTATGATGTTTTTTCAAATACATTTTTCATTTCAAACACGCAAAGGTATTTTAATAAGTTATAAAAATCATTGGTTGAGGAGTTGTGTCCCTTGTAATGGCTGCACGTTGTTTTTTCGTGTCACAGATTTATAAAATTTAAACAAGTATGGGGATTAATATTGATCAATGGCGTATGCGGATTGGATGCTTTACACAGCCAAACAAATGTGTGAGGATTATTAAGGTTTTAGTTCTTCCAAGTGGTTTTGTGAAACTGAAAATAACTCTCTGGTTAGCCACGTGTATCTTGGCTATATTACTGGTATGTGGTGACATTGAATCCAACCCTGGCCCTCCTAAAACCGATGGCACCCGGCGAGCTGCAACCAAACAGAAGAGAAGGGAAGAGCTGCCGTAAGTGACCAGCAGGAAGTGTATCAAGGGGAGTCGCCCCGACCCCTAAGGCCATCCCAGGAAACACCCATTATGGAGACGCGGCAACGACGTATATCGTCATACACCACTCAGACAACAGCGCAGGCACCATTAACCTCGCACACCAACGTTAACAGTTCACATGAACCTTCGCACATCATACAGGGTAATGAAAAGGGTCAGCCTAGTGAAATTTTTGATTTCCTTAAAACAATGAAAAGCGATTTAATCACTCAGAACGAACGTGTCTCTGGTGACATTAATGCAATTAATCGCAAAATCGATGACGTTCTTACTACGGTACAGGAGCTAAAAACGGATTATCATGAACTGAAACAGGAAAAAATAAAACTTAATAATCAGATGTCAGAATTACAGAGAAAGCTTGATCAAATAGAAAATCAATCAAGACGCAATAGTCTCAGATTCACTGGCATTCCAGGAAATATTAACGAGAGATGGGATACTACAGAACAAAAACTGAGGGATTTTCTTAATGCGACATTAAATTTTGGTCAACAAGCTGAACAGTTTGAGATTGACCGTGCGCACAGAGTGAAATCAAAGGACCCTACATCATGTACAATTATAGCACGCTTCAATAAATTCAAGGACTGTCAAACTATTAATGACAAAGCAAGCACTGTTTTCAAAGGTATGCGCAATCCACAATATCTAGTGACCGTGTAAAAAGACACCGGCGAATACTCGGGGAGCGAATGATCCATGAACGCCAGCAGAACAAATATGCGTCCATTCGTTATGACAAGTTGTATGTAAATTATTCTATTTACAAATATGATGATAACAGTGATCAGATTGTTTTCATTGGTAAACGCTCATTCACAAGACCACGTGTTAGATCACCGCATGGAGATGAACCCGTTCTCGATGCGAGCAGACCATTGGCTATGATTCGGCGTGAAGACCGTGACGTTGGAGCACGTGGTCCATCAACACCAATCAGCGATGTAACGGAAAAAAACGATGATGATATTTTCTCCGATTTCTCCACGGACTAGGAATTAGGCCGAGGCACATTGAATACGTACTCAAGTGGAACCACACATGTAAATATTGTCACGTGGAACATTGGTGGACGAAATAAATATCATGATAAAATTAGTCTAAAGCGGTTTTTAAGTTCATTTGATATCATTTGTTTATGTGAAACATGGAACATGATAACAGGCGAATTCGATAGTTTTTTAGATTCATATTTTCATTTTGATAGTGTTAGATGTATGATAGGTAATGCTAAACGTAATAGCGGGGAAATAAGTGTATTTATTAAGCATTCTCTGTATACATAGAACATATTCAAACGCTTATTTAAGCATTTTGAAGATTGTGTTGTTTTACATGTCAACTTATCGTCATTATATCAATGTAATGATATAAGTATGTATTTTGCATATGTTTCACCAGAGGGTTCCACATATTACGATAGGAAAACTGATAAAAATGGCATATTACAGTTGTTTGAGCATTTCGAAATTATTAGACACGATTATGCAGATACTTTATTATTATTGTCACGTGACTTTAATTCTCGTACTAAAGACTTCTTAGATTTTATACCCAATGATAATCTTAACTATGTATTTGGCGATGCAGAATATGCGGGGAGTTATTTTGAAATGCCACGAAACAATAAGGATATGATTCGGGGGAATAATTTTGGAAAAACATTAGTTAATTTTTGCTGCATTTTTGACATTCATATTCTAAATGGTAGATTCCCGAGCGATTTAAATGGAGAATTTACATGTTTTTCAAATAATGGTGTCAGTACAGTTGATTATATGATAGCTTCCTCTGACCTTTTTCAATATATTACAGATTTTAAAGTGTTAAATGCAGACGATTCTGATCATTTTCCAATCTCATGTGTGTTAAACCTGAAGTCCAAGGAATTATCGCAAACTACGGTTATGACTGATAGCATAAATGCGACTAATGATAGATACAAGTGGCAAAATAATTTGTGTGATACCTTTATAGAAAACATACGTAACTTATTGCATGCTCGTAATGCTCTTATTTTACAATCAATGAACGACAGTATAAATCAATGCATAGAAGTACTGACAAAAAATATACTATGATGCAGGAAATTGTATGAAAAGCAAAATTAAATAAGTGTCAGACCAACCTTCATGATGGGACGAAGAATGCTATCAACTTAAACAATTAAAAAACACTGCCCTTAATGCATTTCGTCATTCTAATAGTAGCAATGACCTTAAAATATATAAAGATAAGCGCAACGCGTTTAAAAACTGTTGCTGTGTGAAGCAATATGATTATCAATGTAAGAATAGATTTAAATTAGTAACAGTAACAGTGCAAACCCAAAATCATTTTGGAAACAATTGAAACTTGGTACAAAGAAATCGAAAGCTGTGTCTAGTATTGCTGCCAATGACTGGCACGATTATTTCAGAAGCCTTCTCTATGATGAAAATGCAGTATTGGTTGATCCGAATAGTGAAAATGTTCATGATTTTATAGACGAAAGTGCTAGCACACTTAATGATCTTTTTACTTTATCGGAGATAGAATCATCTATTTCCAAACCAGTAAATAATAAAAGTTGTGGGTTAGATGGAATTCCGTCTAAATTTTATAAATATACATGTTCTGATATAGGACCTTTTTTCTTGTTATTATTCAATAAGATTTTGTCAACAGGAGTGTTTCCACAATCTTGGGGACAAAGTATAATATGCCCTGTTCATAAATCCGGGTCAAATACTGTACCAGGAAACTACCGTGGTATATCAATTACAAATACCATGTATAAGATCTTTTCTGGCGTTGTAAATAAAATACTTTATAATTGGGCTGAGCAAAATAATAAGATTGATGAATGTCAAGCTGGGTTTCGTCGAAATTATTCCACGGTTGACAATATAGTTTGTTTACAAGCTATGGTAAAAAAGCATACCTTTCAAAAAAAGAGGACGCTTTTACTGTTTATATGTTGACTTCCGTAAAGCTTTTGATAAAATTAACCACGTAAAACTATTTCAATCACTTCAAAATTAGGTGTATATGGTAATTTTTTAAGAGTCTTGAAATCTATGTATTTTAATCTTAATTCATGTGTGAGAACAAATGGTGGGGTAACTAATTCGTTTCCCTGTAATATCGGTACGAGGCAAGGAGATAAATCAAGTTAGACAATCTTTATCCTCTTTATAAATGAGTTATCTGCTCTTTTAAGAGAGAAGTGTGGGTCTGGCATTTTCATCACCAACGATATACCAGATAAAATATGTTTAATGTTCGCAGATGACATTGCAAATTGCGCCGAAACATCATTAAAACTACAGCAGCAGCTCAATACGATAGATGAATTTGTCTTAATTCCGGTATGGAGGTGGACCTTTAAGAAGCTATGAAAAATGGCAGTTTCGTGAACTTAACGTTAAAACTACTTCAGTTTATAAGTATATGGGACTTCAGCTAAAGAAAAGTTGTCGGCTCCGGCACAAAAATCTGTATTTGCAATTAAACATTATTAAAAGCCCTTCGGTTATTTCCAATCAAAGAATTTTTTAAGATATTTGATACCATGATTAACCCTATTTTATGTTACGGTTCTCAAATTTGGGGATATGAGTTAAGTCCAAGTATTGAGTCTGTACATAATGACTTTTGCAGGAAGCACCTTTGTGTAAATAAGACTACAAACACCTGCATGGTTCTTGGGGAGTGTGGTAGATTACCATTGTGTACATCATATTTTTCTAATTGTATGATATATTTTTGTAAATTACTAAGAATGACCAATACTTTGAATACGTTTTTTTAACAATCTTTAAACAGAGAATTATTGATTGTTATAGCCAAAACTGGTTTGAATCTGTAAATAATTCTGGTCGCTGTTCTCATTACAAAAACTTTAAAACACTGTTGAATGTTGAAAGATACCTATCAGTAGCTATACCATTTAAGTACAAGATAGCATTTTCAAAATTTCGATGTTCAAACCATAAAGTGAGAATAGAAACTGGTAGGCATCAAAACATACCAAAAGATGATCGTATATGTACTTTTTGTTATGATAACGAACATTTATCTGTCTTAGATTGTGAATATCATGCATTTTTTGTCTGTAAAAAGTATGACAATATAAGAATACAATATTTGTTTAATTGGTACTCTGCTGGTATAGATTTAAATGACTTTTATAGCCTTATGAAAACAACTAATTATGAGACTCTAAGTTGTCTTTCTATGTATATCCTCTTCTTTTAGAAATTAAAAATTAAAGGGATATACTCATGTTTGGATATTTGCTTAAATTCCTTTTCTTGACACAACTCGTATATTATTTGTTTTATTATGTATGTCACGTATTTTGGGCCGGTGGCCTTTGATTACTTAATAAATTTCTTGAAAAAAAAACAAAAAAAAAACAACTTCTGAAACGAAATCACTATTTGCATTTGCCCTTTGAATGTAAACAACCGATTTTTTTTCGAAATTAACATTTTGCAACAGTTTTTTTTTTACTTTTTGGAAAGAGCACTATTGGTTACTTACAACAACGTGACTTTAAAAGCAAACAACGTGTACCTTAGGTAGCTAACAACAACGAATAAAATTGGTTGCTTACGATTTGTTTGGAAGCAAACAACGACTTTTACGTTTTTTAGAACGCATCGGCGCATACAGTTTGAAAAACAACAATAACGCTCACATTTGATATGTTTAGTCTCATAGGCGAACAACTTTTGTAGCTCACTGCAATGTATAGCTTTGTCTTCTCACAATAGCTAATACGTTTGGAAGCTCATAAAACGTACACTTTTAATAGCATAGACCAACGTACTATTTCGGATGTTCATTAAGCTGTCTATTTTTGTAGCTCACAACAACATAAAATTTAGTTCCTTAGACGTACTCTTGTGTTGCTAACAAATAGATTTTCAGTACTAAAAACTACGTATTATTTTTATAACGCACAATGACGAACAAAATCTAGCAACTCACAACGGCATAAACATTTGTCAAACTAGAAAAAAATACACTTTTGGTAGCCCACCAAGACGAACACATTTTATTATTCATAACAGCGTGCACGTTTGTGGTTTGCACCGACGTACACTATTGACATTTTTGGACAACGTACCTTTTTTAGCTCGGATAAGCGTAAATGTTTGACAGTTCACAACAATGTACACCTTTGGTATATATCAAACACAAGCCCTATTGGTTGCTTACGATAAGATCTTATGTTGGTATACCACAACAACGTTTACCTGTGTTTGCTCACTTTATTGAGCATTTCTTGTACCTTATAACAACGTATTATTTTGATATCTCAGAAAAAATCAAAAATGTTTACTTTTGGTTGCACGCAACTACGTTTTCTGTTGGATCCTCTTATCGTCGAACGTTTCTTTAAGTTAAAAATGCCCTACACTGGTAAGTCACCAACAACGCAAACAAGTTGAAACTCACATCGTATAAATTAACTTTAATCATTTGTCCACTTATGTACAGTTATGTTTATATAAGTTGCGTGTTTACTCTAAAATCTTTTTAGCAAGAGTTAAAAACTAATATGGAATGTATTTTCGACTTCATGCTAAAATCCCGTACTTTTCTGTCAAGATATATTGAATAATAGCACTTTCGCCATCTGATGAAAACTAATTGAGATCAGAAACAAAAGTTGCCCTAAGATTATCTATAATGTACTTGCTGCCAGCCATATTCGAAAATGATAACAGTAAGCAAAAGCCTTTCAGAATATTTTGTCACAGAGCAAAACATAATCGCCAGTGGTTCAAATTGACTTACTCATTTGTAGTTTGTATTCATTTGACCCGTTTAATGGCCAAAATGTCAAAAGGTCAGCGCGCGTTTAACTTATTCAATACTTATTGACGTAATTTCCGGAATTGTTTTCAGCATAAAAGAAAAAGAATACTTTCGATGCGCAGGCGAATTAAACCTTTATATAAAAATATGTATAACATTGGTGCAAACAATAAGCATCGTATTCATTAACATGATACCAAACAAACGGAAAGAAGGGATTGGTTACAAGCATAGTAGAGCAAAAATACAAGAAAACTTCACTTTTAGAACTTTGACAACCAAACAAAATGCAAATGTGTGTTCATAATTCCTCAAACAACTTTATCATTTTAAAGTGTCTGGTTTTGGGGAAAGGGAAGAAAATGACAAAAGACAAGAACATAACAAAACAGATACAGTTCAATATATCTGGTTGAGTTGTCCAAATACATAATTGAACGTTAGTCAATGAACCAAAATATATGAACCAAACATTGCAATTGTTTCATTGTCTGTGCATAAGTTGCAATTACCCAATTGAAAGATAGTCTTATTCTTGAAAACAATATGTCTTAAAGAATTGTATATTTACTATTCATTTGTATTGCTTTACATTGTAGTATGTATTAAACGCGTAGGAGCTCGGGCCGCACATGTTCTTCTTTAAATTCCTTAAGTTTGGTATTTCAAAACAACCAGGATATCGATAAGGCTTAGCATAGTGTAAACGGCAAACACCGAATCGTAACCTTCCGTGCATTGCAAACAAACTCGATAAATAGCCGTTACTCTGCACGCATAAACGATCTCTAGCCGGCCGGTCAGTAAACTGGGGTAAAATTATACAACCCATGTACTTTAAAACTTAGTATTTATAGGTAATTTAAGATTGTCCTTAACAATACGCAGATACAAGGTTTCCGCATGCCAGACGAATAGTAGAGCACTGTTGTTTCTTTCTAGCGTTAAGCAGTTGTTAATACAACACTTTATAAATGTCACGAGACCTTTTTTATCCGTCCACTTACACCTTACTAGTGTGCTATATACACTGCAGTTGTCTAAATAATGATGGAACTTTTTCTCTTTTCAGGTTTTGCATAGTAACTGGTCGGTATGTATTGTTGTGTTATTTTTCAAATTAAAATGTTGAACTTATCGTATGTTATTTAAAGAATATGGAAGTTTACTGAGATGGAATGAGCACTTCATTGGTTTTTAAATTATTTTCAAAAAGTGATAAGATGTGTATAATATATATCATCAGGACGGAAAAAAAAAAACATGCATGAACACCATCTATCAGTGCATTCAATACATACAACTTCTTTTACTTGAATACTTACTTATCATACAGCTAGTTCTATTTGTTTTATTTAAAGAACACTGAATATAATTAGGATGATGTTTTTTTATGTATGATACATGTTCTTTCTAACAGTAACAATGTTTATATAACGACATTTTAGAGTTAGAGTACATCTATAACTGTGAATGAATGAAAGAAAACAAAATAATTATGTTATCTTGTTCAAAAGACATACACCATCACCATTTTACAGATTTGCAATAACCTGCCCATGTTTGTAAATAATTTTATTATCTTTCTAGTAAGAGCAGTTTTTGCCATTTAATTTGAAGCCTATGAATTGTTGTTTGTTTTTTTCTAAAATAATTTCATATTGTATTTGTTCAAGAATTATTCTTTGAAGTGAAAATCAAGTACTATTTGTGCATATCTGAAAAACACAAACATTGTATAAACATGAAGATAAACAATGAATCTGAGAATGGATTTCATTTCCTCCCTTTATAAACTATTTAATGCTGATTAATGGCTGTCTACCGCCAAAATTGGAGCGTTTTTACACAAGGTGCGCCCCTTGCCTTTTGGTATGTTCCCATCAGTTGTCAGATATTATCGACAACAGCAACATATAAAATTTAAGGTGTTGTTAATGTCATAACATCGAGTTCAGTTCCATTTTGAGTAACAATGTTTTGTACTTATAGACAACAAGAGAATGAAAAAAGGCAATGTACATTGAAAACGAATAACTTAGTATATGTATACACAATATTAGACCACAAACCTCAGATTTGCATGCAGTTTTAGGGTATGTAACAGCTATGGAGTTCCACAACAATGTTAATAAGGTTGGGCCAAATAACAACCATTTTAATGCTCAAATATCATTGTAGGGAGTATAAAGGTACCCGTCCAAAGTTACTTGCATGACTTGATTAAACATAAAGTGAAACTTTTACTATCAATAGGAGATACGCATATTTTGTATGTTCCTGTTTGATGATTTTTAACCACATAAATCTGTTTATATTTATAGCTGTTGATACTAAATAAATTGTGCCCGGGGTTTTCTAACTACCACTGGCACGATTTCAAAATACCTTCATGTAAGCTCATATTATATTTATATCCATCCGTGCGCATATGATTATTCCAACAACACCCTTATTTGCGTATGATATGTGTTAAAAGGCTCAATTGTTTACATTGTTTATTTCTTCGATACGGTTGCTGCTCTTTAACAGATTAGCATTTATAAAGCTGAAAATAGAATGTTCCTATTCAAGCTGATACTGTATCAATTACATTCATTTCATTAACACGTTATACTTTTTACCGTGCATGAATATTTCACTTTATATTCAAACAACAATCAATATATAAATATGAATATGTAATGTAATTTTAAGGCAGTTTAATAACAATTTGAATCCTATAACACTGACATTGACAGCAGAACAATGTGTATGACGTTTCAATGAACTGATTACATGTTTAAAACACCTATGCAATAACATGTTAGATAATGACTGCTTTGAATTAAAAACAAAACATGTTAACAAAAGAATGTCAGTAAGTGAAGATGTTCCATTATGGCTGCGATACACTATGACATGTATGATGATGACAGGTTCGAATTAAATACAAAACATGTCGGAGATACTCTATTTATAAAATTAGCGCTTTATAGCTTATGACAACGTTCAATTTTAGTAGCTCACAACAACAATAAATATTAAAAGCTTCTAAAAACGAACTTTTTGGTAGCTCAAAACAACGTACACATTTTGTAGCTCGCAACAACGTATTCAGTTGGTATTCAGCAACCTATACATTTGTATAGCTATTTGTTAGCTCACAAGAACATACACAAATAAAAACCGGTTCATATTCTGTTAATACATTGTTTCATATTATTAAAGTGGAGGTTAGCTTTATGTAGGCGACAAGACAGATGCTAGTTTTCTTTTGTCTATAAGCATCGAGACAATTACCAGTCCCCTTGTGCCCATAAGCATCGAGCCAATTACCAGTTCCCCTGTGTCTATTAGCATCGAGACAATTACCAGTATCCTTGTGTCTATAAGCATCGAGCCAATTACAAGTTCCCCTGTGTCCATAAGATTCGAGACAAATACCAGCTACATTGTGTCCTTAAGCATCGAAACATTTACCAGTTCCCCTGTGTCCATAAGCATCGAGCCAAAGACCAGTTCCCCATGTGTCTATTAGCATCGAGACAATTACCAGTTCCCGTGTTTCCATGATCATTGAAACAGATGCCGGCTCCCGTGTGTCAATGAGCATCGAGACAATTACCGGTTCCATTATGCCAATGAGCATCGAAACAATTACCGGTTCCATTATATCCATGAGCATAAAGACAATTACCAGTTACCGTGTGTCAATGAGCATCGAGACAATTATCAGTTCCGTTACGTCCATGAGCATGGAGACAATTACCAGTTACATTGTGTCAATGAGCATAAAGACAATTACCAGCTACCGTGTGTCAATGAGCATTGAAACAGATGCCGGTTCCCGTTTGTCAATGGGCATAGAGATAATTACCAGTTCCCTTAAGCCAATAAACAGCAATACAATTACCGGGTCTCTTATGTCCATAAGCATAGAGGCAATTACTAGTTCCCTTATGTCCTTTAGCATAGAGACACTTATCAGTTCCCGTGTGTTCATGATCATCGAGACAATAACCGGTTCCTGTGTGTGAATGAGCATCGAGACAATTACCGGTTCCATTATGTCCATGAGCATAAAGACAATTACCAGTTACAGTGTGTCAATGAGCATCGAGACAATTATCAGTTCCATTATGTCCATGAGCATAGAGACAATTACCAGTTCCATTGTGTTAATGAGCATCAAGATTATTACCAGTTACCGTTTGTCAATAAGCATTAAAACAGATGCCGGTTCCCGTTTGTCAATGGGCATAGAGATTATTGCCAGTTCCCTTATACCAATGAACATCGATACAATTACCGGGTCCCTTATGTCCATAAGCATAGAAACAAATAGTAGTACCCTTATGTCCTTGAGCATTGAGACAATTATCAGTTCCCGTGTGTTCATGAGCATAGAGACAATAGAGCACTGTAATCCACAGTAAACCAATAATGATACCCAGCTGCGCGCGAAATATAACTTTCCTTTGTTTGAAACGCTGTTTGTTTGTTTTCCAAGATATTTCCTCAACTAACTTATTGGTATCCAACTAGAAGCATTAGCGATATTCCTCTCACTTTTACGAATATGCACATATAAATTTCAACCCTATGTCTTAAGTGCAACTTATGAAATTTTAAGGTCACGTTAGAGCACAAAAAAACACGTCTGCACTGCTCCGTAATCCAAAAAAAAAAAAAAAAAAAAAAAAAAAAAAAAAAAAAACAATATATCAGTCATTTGATTTACATAGAGAACCTCAAGTGAGTGTTTATTTTGTGTCAAATTTATTAAAGTCGTCATTTAAAAGCACTAAAATCTCGGCAGAGCCTCGTATTTATCGTTTAAAAAACTCGTTTAATAAATTCGATACAAAATAAACACTCATTTTAGGTTAATTATGTAAATTAAATGCCTGATACAGTACTCTACGTAATTATTTCTTTACATTTGTTATAAGTTGTGTTTGTAAATTGATAAATGGCAATATAAAGTTGTGCGCAGTACAACATTTTAAATAGTTTTGACCCATCTTTCATCATTATTATTCGTTGTGCTTTGACTTTCTTTAACCAATAACTTTCTTCAAACGTATCCTTCCTACTTTTGTTGCCCAATTACTTTATTGACTTTGGGTACATATATATCCAAGATTGTAATTGCAATCACACATGTTAATTGTGCAGCAAACACAACCTGTAAATTAAAAAAAAAAAAATAAAAAAGAATATTCGTATATTCATATGTGCGAACAATTACTCCCCCCCCCCCACCACACCCACACAAGCACATATCGCTCATATACTTAGATAGTTTTTCGTTGACGGATGATATTTATTTAGATATTGTACTTGCAGTTTTTTCTACATT
The DNA here is from genome assembly GCF_026914265.1 of Mya arenaria. Taxonomy (NCBI): domain Eukaryota; kingdom Metazoa; phylum Mollusca; class Bivalvia; order Myida; family Myidae; genus Mya; species Mya arenaria. The sequence continues at coordinate 18,976,893 of NC_069137.1, forward strand.
TGATGAAGTTTAGTATGTGAAATAAAGGGTATGACATGTGTTGTATTCATAGTTATGGAACGTTTTGGATTTTTGCTCTTTTTGAAACTATGAGGGTTTTATTTAAGCTACTTTTAGGCTAAAATATTTAAGGAAACATAAATGTTGTTTGTTAAAGCTTTACGGATATTAAACATGTGTTTCTGTACGTATTTCTGCAAATCATACATTACAACAATATCATTGTATCATATACTGGTTGGAAAAAAAAACATTTTCACACAATTAATTTCTGACAAAATAGGAATATAACGTTATTCTCATAATACTAGTAAATACTTCAAAAAGTATTAAAAAAGATAATGTATGTCAATGGCCTATACCTTGTGATTCTGAAGGTGTCACTAGGCGAACCATCATCAAGCCATTTTGGTTCCTGTGACAATGTATTCAATTTTAATGAAGCATTATTTTTCGCCTTTATGCAGCAATAAAACTTGTCTAACGGTATGCAATGTTTGCATTATAAGTGGTATCGTAAATGCATGATGTCAGATTAGAACACTTACCTGAATGGCCGTTGCGAACAAGTAAGGAACAGCATTTTGGATTACCACGACCAATATCAAAATATACCAGTAAGGTCAGAAAGCAATATAATTTGCATGAACGAAACTGTTCGTTTTATAACCTTTACTTTTTTCCCCTTCCTAGTTGTCGCTGCTACATATGGACATTATTTACAATCTTTTTAAGCTAGCCAATATCAAAGAGGAATTGTATGTTAAACGAATGTTTTCCTACGGTCGAAGATCGAGCTCTAATCATTGAAATTTAAAGGATTCAGTCTTTCTATGATATTCTATTATTTTATATAACTCGTATCGAATTGCATCTCAAATTGCCATAAAGTATTGTTTTAACCAATTAGATTTATGACGTACCTAAGACCATGAATAAATGTAAATTGTTCGAGAGGGTTTTTGAACGATACTGTCTGTTTTATTACCTCTCCTTTTTTCTTCTTTCTAGTTGTAGCTGCTACATATGACCTTTATTTCAAATATTTTCAAGGTAGCCAATATCAAACAAAAATTATATTTAAAACGAATGTGTTCCTACGGTCGCAGATTTATTGCGGGAAAACTACAACGCCATTCACTTATACCGTACTTTATCTATTGAACTTTAAGGCGTGTATGTTCCTAGTTGTAAATAGCACTAGTTCAATATAAAAGTGCCAGTACAATACTTCCTTGTTTTCATTCGATGTACATTTCTCATCCCAAGCTTATTCACTTCAAATATTGTAATTTATCGGGGTGGGATGCCCTTTTATCTAACATATGATCTGAAAATGTGACAAATTTAAACTATATTTATCTAAAATTAAAACCTAACATAACTTTATCGATCAAATACAACTTGAGCTTTTTAACGCAGTATTGCACGCAAGCAAGTCCATAAGGCTAGCTAGCACTTTTTGGTATACTGCTTACTCACCATACTGCGTTGCTTCATCCAGAATGTTTTTCATTTTCAACAGATAGGTGAGTGAGTGAGTGAGTGAGTGAGTGAGTGAGTGAGTGAGTGAGTGAGTGAGTGAGTGAGTGAGTGAGTGAGTGAGTGAGTGAGTGAGTGAGTGAGTGAGTGAGTGAGTGAGTGAGTGAGTGAGTGAGTGAGTGAGTGAGTGAGTGAGTGAGTGAGTGAGTGAGTGAGTGAGTGAGTGAGTGAGTGAGTGAGTGAGTGAGTGAGTGAGTGAGTGAGTGAGTGAGTGAGTGAGTGAGTGAGTGAGTGAGTGAGTGAGTGAGTGAGTGAGTGAGTGAGTGAGTGAGTGAGTGAGTGAGTGAGTGAGTGAGTGAGTGAGTGAGTGAGTGAGTGAGTGAGTGAGTGAGTGAGTGAGTGAGTGAGTGAGTGAGTGAGTGAGTGAGTGAGTGAGTGAGTGAGTGAGTGAGTGAGTGAGTGAGTGAGTGAGTGAGTGAGTGAGTGAGTGAGTGAGTGAGTGAGTGAGTGAGTGAGTGAGTGAGTGAGTGAGTGAGTGAGTGAGTGAGTGAGTGAGTGAGTGAGTGAGTGAGTGAGTGAGTGAGTGAGTGAGTGAGTGAGTGAGTGAGTGAGTGAGTGAGTGAGTGAGTGAGTGAGTGAGTGAGTGAGTGAGTGAGTGAGTGAGTGAGTGAGCGAGCGAGCGAGCGAGCGAGCGACTGACTGAGTGAGTGACTGAGTGAGTGACTGAGTGACTGAGTGAGTGACTGAGTGACTGAGTGACTGAGTGAGTGACTGCGTGACTGAGTGACTGAGTGACTGAGTGAGTGAGTGACTGAGTTACTGAGTGACTAATAGAGTGACTGAATACGCAGGTGAGGGTAAAGGGATCGTTATATCTTGTGCACATACATACATATGGCAGCTGATGTCGGTTTACTTTATCTTTTCAGTTTGAGGAATGAAAAACGACCAACGTAATTGTTGTTTTTTTCTCATATACTAATCTTCGAATACGTCATAATGTATTAAATGTTACACTGTATAATTATAATAGACTCAAAACAGCTTTGTCATAAGACCGAATATATGATGTAATTAATGGTTTAGCTTTGTTCTTGACTTTGAAATGCCAGCTTGATATTACGTATTCCAGTTTTTATTCAGTCAGTCCGTCGGTCGGTCAGTCAGTCAGTCAGTCAGTCCTGTTCCATATTTTGAAAATATGCACCGATTATAAACATGTTTGATCATGATGCAAGTCGATCAGCTGATAACACTTAACCTCAAAAATGTCAAGGAACCGTGTTTGCCTGTGAACTTGCGTAAATATAATTAATTGATCAATCATATACGTAAACTGATGCTGTTTCATTTTATCGTTACAGGTTGAGTGCCAAGGAATTGGAAAAGTAAGTATTTTTCTTAATATCAAAATCTTGGAATAAATCATCACGTGCTTAATGTATTATTTTAATTGACTTGAAACGACTCTGATATAAGACCAAACAACCTGATGTTGTAAATAAGGATATGCTTTATCTTTGACTGTTGAAATGCAACCTCGATATTTTGTACTCCAGCTTTCATTCAGTTACTGTGTACAATGGAATACACTAATAAAATATAGTTGACATTCATTGTTGTCCGGGGTGGTAACTGTATTCTCACCGATACAATTTAAAATTGTGTTAAAGAAGTACATTATTATGTATGCATTGAACATTTCATTCGACATTTGTTATTCATGCTTTAACTACACATATTTGTATAATACAAATGTGACCATTGCATCTCTCAGAAGCGTTCTTCATCGTGCAATACAATTTTTACTCAAGGTAGCAATAACAACGTAAAAAATTAATTTAATGCGGTATATTAAAGTGATATATCATTTTAAAGGTTACGTCATTACAAACTCAAATATGCACATTTTTTCAAAATCCATCAATTTTTGACAGAATTATGGCCCTTTTAATTTTACATTTTTATCAATTTTTCTGCCAAAATAGGTCAAATTCAAAACTTCGGAATTTAAATGAAATAAATAATGTCAAACAACACATTTTGTTTATTTTCTATAAATTTAATACACATTCCTAAATATCAAAACCTAAACAAAGTTTTAAGCAAATTATTTTACTTTTAAAAAAATGATGAAAAAACGTCCATTTTTAAGAAATTTTAAAATTCCTTTATATTTTGAAGAATGAGCTTGAAAAGGGTAAAAGACAAAGAACATTTACATTCTTCCATTCACTGCTTGACTGTTGCATTTTTACAATTAATAGTATTATAAATAGGAAGATTAAAGGTAAACAAAAAATTAGTTGCCATGGTAACCATTCAATAAAAATACAAAAAATGCTTTAAACATCGCTTTTTGTTAAAAAGGAGAATTATGTACATCTTGCCATGATTTGCCTGACAGTTGTAATAAAGGTGAACTTCAACCCATCTAGCAATTCTGAATATTTCAATATAAGTATGAGATTGTCAGCAATTTTCAAGGTTAAATTATAAATATAATTGTATACAAAGTATGACCAAATGATTAACAAATAACAGAAATATTTCATTGACTGAAGCGGACATGCTAAAAAGTATCACATTGAAAATACAAAGGTTTTTAGACAACAATTACAGTTTCTTAAGAAAACTAGACTATAGTTACCATGGCAACTGTTTAAAGTGACACTCTTATTCAGTATCAATGCATACACATGTATAACAAACATATACTTTGACTGTTAACCCTTTAACAACTTACTTAATAATTCATTTTTGGAAAATATTAAGTATTGATAAAAATATTGTAACCGTGTATTTAAGCTGAAAAAGCAAAGATATTAAATGATTGGTGAATGCATAAAGATTTACTGTGATCTACTATGATCTCAAATGGTAGAAATCCTGTCTTTTATGCACATTTCCTTCAAGTAGAAGTAGGCATCCTTCATTAGAACCATTGTTTTCAACATTTTCACTCTATAATTACTCAAAAAATGAAGGAACTGTTCATGCTGTACAGGGGTATTTGGAAGTGCAGATACTTCTTATTGCAAGAAAATTAATCCTCTTTGCACTACACTGTAATCTTGGATATTGCAGGAATTGAGAGAGAATCTGTGAGACACTTCATGGTATGACTGTTGCATGATAGAACCACTGTCAAATACTGAAAAATACTGTCAAATTACACCAAGCTGGGTTTTTTTCTCAGAAACCATCATGAGCCTGAAAATATAACAAAGGAATGTGTTGATTTCAATTAATACACATGTTCACAAAAGAAACTACATGCATTCAGTTTATATGGCAACATACATATACAGATGTATACATACAGTGTAAAAAATTTTTATCACATTTAATTAAGAGAATACATTATATTACCAGATATTGTCTTAATATTGTCTTAATAAAGTTGACATACATACAGAGAGAAACAAGGATTTTCTAATTTAAAACTTCATACTGTTCAACATTTTTGTCCACTTTTTGTACATAACAAATTACCTTTTCTCTATAATAATTTATTTTTCCTTTCAAAATTATTCCTCAAAAAAGTCAACATTATATTTTTAATAGAGCAAATAAATACAATTTGACAAAAAAGTACATACAATTAGGTTACTGAATCTGCATCAGTCAGGTGAGAGTGAAACTGAAAGTAAACAGAAACATAGATAATTATGTATTATTCAGAGAGGGACAACTATGTATACATATATATATATATGTAATGAGGTTTGATGTCTATACACAGTTTGGTATTTACCAGAATCAATTTAAGAATCAATTCAACTTTACAGCTCAAAAAAATGTCAAAAGCATTTATTTTACAAATAATAAAATCTGTCATCATACAAAATGTCAAAGTTTATAAAGAGTTCTTATTAACTTCAGGTATGATTTCAAAAAAAATTAAGCAAATGGCATGTTTATGAGATATTCTCTGGTAAATATGCATCATAGTTCTAAGTTACCTCAGTTCTGCAATCCTTCCCATCATTCTGACTGGCTGAATTTGAGTGGTATGAATGTATTCTATGGCTTTATTTCTCACTGAAAGGAAGAAAAGATTAAATTAAAAAGGGAAAAAAGACTAATAAATGACAAAACTGACCACCCATGAATTGGCAGACATACTAATGTGTAAAAATACTCAAAATATTTAGTCAAAAAGGAAGAACAGCCATTTATGGAATGTGAAGTTTAAAATAATTTCAAATGAATAATCAAAACATTGAGTTGAAAATTAATGACAGCAATTGAAATCCTATCATAACAGGAATTCCAATAAATCTGAAGACAAATAATGTTTGAAAAGTTGAATAATTTTTACAGAGAGTGATTTTATAATCCAAGTAACTATACAGAACATAAAAATGTTTCCTGAAATTTACACATTAAAACATTGATATGTTGAAATTTGAAACTTTCCAATTATTTTTTAAGTATTAGTTACTTGGTGATAATGTATGATCTATAAACAATTAAAATTGGTAGGCATCCAATTAACTGTTTAGAAGATTAAAAAAAATGCTTACTTTCTTAGTTTCAATTGTGAAATGCCTATATAAGCCAGCCTGCATTTTTCTCATTAACCAATAAAACACTAAATGGAAACTTGGCGTTGTAATTTGATTAATTGGGTTTTGGTTGTCGAGCTCTTTTAAGTTATTTAATATGAATTTGTCGGTCAATGCCCGTTGAAGAAACATGCGCACAAACAATAACAAACTTCAGCTTGACAGATTCTTAATTAATAATAAAGAATGGCTTAATAAAAAATAACTGCCAATTCTCCAATAGTTTATTTACATTTTTTAAAACCGAAAGTGACCAGATCCTTAAAGAACCCGGTCTGTTTATTTCATTAAAACCAATCACAATATTGCAAATGTCTTATTTATTCAAATTATAAAACATTTGACCAATGTTCATGCAAAAGAATTGGCAACCCCTTATAAATAGCATTCTAAATTTAATAAAACAATGATATGCATAAATCTACCTCAATGTTTACTCAAAATAAATTACTATTTACAGAGGTTGGCATTTAAAAAGTAAACAAAAATCACTTCCTGGTTAATTCGGATACTCTCGGCTTTTAAGGTTGCATGCCTTATGAGTCATCAAATTGTTCTTGTTTTTGGCCACTCTCAGAAACGATGTGTTTATAAATAGCCCTTGCGGAAAAATGCGACTGATTACTGAATCAAATGGATAGTATCACTGTGAAGATAAATGAATGAATTTTCAGAAATTCGATGATGCATTGTTGTTCTCTTTCGATTTGGACCTATAATTCAGCATGTTTTATCCCCTGTTTCGGTTTTTGTCAAAATAAAAGCAGTCAGTCAGTCAGTCAGTCAGTCAGTCAATCAAACAGTCAGTCAGTCAGTCAGTCAGTCAGACAGTCAGTCAGTCAGTCAGTCAGTCAGTCAGTCAGTCAGTCAGTCAGTCAGTCAGTCAGTCAGTCAGTCAGTCAGTCAGTCAGTCAGTCAGTCAGTCAGTCAGTCAGTCAGTCAGTCAGTCAGTCAGTCAGTCAGTCAGTCAGTCAGTCAGTCAGTCAGTCAGTCAGTCAGTCAGTCAGTCAGTCAGTCAGTCAGTCAGTCAGTCAGTCAGTCAGTCAGTCAGTCAGTCAGTCAGTCAGTCAGTCAGTCAGTCAGTCAGTCAGTCAGTCAGTCAGTCAGTCAGTCAGTCAGTCAGTCAGTCAGTCAGTCAGTCAGTCAGTCAGTCAGTCAGTCAGTCAGTCAGTCAGTCAGTCAGTCAGTCAGTCAGTCAGTCAGTCAGTCAGTCAGTCAGTCAGTCAGTCAGTCAGTTAATACGCATTCAAAATTTATGTGTATGCAACTATGCATAACCTTTAGAACTTGCCTTTCTTGTTATCCTTTCTGAATTACTCCCCCCACACACACACCCACACAAGCACATATCGCTCATATACTTAGATAGTTTTTCGTTGAAGGCTGATATTTATTTAGATATTTTACTTGCAGTTTTTACTACATTTCATGAAGTTTAGTATGTGAAATAAAGGGTATGACATGTGTTGTATTCATAGTTATGGAACGTTTTGGATTTTTGCTCTTTTTGAAACTATGAGGGTTTTATTTAAGCTACTTTTAGGCTAAAATATTTAAGGAAACATAAATGTTGTTTGTTAAAGCTTTACGGATATTAAACATGTGTTTCTGTACGTATTTCTGCAAATCATACATTACAACAATATCATTGTATCATATACTGGTTGGAAAAAAACACATTTTCACACAATTATTTTCTGAAAAAATAGGAATATAACGTTATTCTCATAATACTAGTAAATACTTCAAAAAGTATTTTGTGTGATTAAAAAAGATAATGTATGTCAATGGCCTATACCTTGTGATTCTGAAGGTGACAATGTATTCAATTTTAATGAAGCATCAATTTTCGCTTTTATGCAGCTATAAGACTTGCGAAAATATAATTAATTGATCAATCATATACGTAAACTGATGCTGTTTGTTGGCGCGTGAATATACTGTTATCGAGCCTCTTGTTACCTTAGAGCAAACCGTTGTACTATCAAAAACGCAGTGTTTACGTCAATTCACGGGATGCAGAGATATTGCAAAATCGATTTGAAACGGTTTTTTACAAAATGTGTATTTATTTTTATTATATTAGTTTTAAGATACAGTCAAAATAGTAAGCTTAACATGGATATAACAAACGACATATATTAAATAATATAAATATAGTTCGGCGACTATTTCAAACATCTACTAATAATGTGTGAATTCGAAATGATGACGTTACAAATTAAACATATTCAGATATCCGATTTAAACCCTCAACTGTCAATTTAATGAGCACTTAATTAGTATGTTAGTAGTTATGATTTGTGATCCATCTAATGTTTATATCGTTCCAAACGTTGATCAATGTTATTTATAACATAACTTACGGCGCAGGAATGATATAACCCCATGCATTAATTTTAATACATCAAGTGTTATAACTATTTAAATTAGGTACTTCATCACAGATAAATGTATTCATACGCGCTGTCAAAAAATGTAAACACACATTAGAAACGATGTTTCAATAGGAATTATGTCGGTGTCAACAAACTCAGCTTCACGTTGAAACGAATGGTGAAGAAGCTTGGCTTTATCCAAATAATAATCCCTTTGATCACAGCGCCAGAAAATACCTCGTCCAAAAATTGTATGACAACAATGTTCCTGTGATCCAGATTATGCAAACATCGGTACACAAGAACATTGCACCTATAAACAACTATAGCCACATAAATCCAAATCAGAACAAGGAAATGTCTAGGATCCTGTAATCCAGTGAAAATAACTCGTCTACTTCCTTGCAAAATCCTCATTTTTGGCAAGTTGCCAACAATGCTCAAATTCTCAATCTGTCACAGTCACTGATTCCACATTAAATCCCACAATTTCTGGTTGATTTTCAATTCACGGTGGTAATGTCTTTGGACACATCCATCACAATGACAAAAAACATATGTTAATCGACCATCTACAAAGCGAATTCGCACTATTGAAAGCGACTGTGACCCTGACTTCTGATATTTTTAAGCTTCAACCGCCAAATAACATGTACACACTCGCGTGATTACTAATAACGTCACGCAGCTATGCCATTGCTCTTACTATTTATTTGTTTGTTTCAAATGGCTTGAAACATGTATTGTTCGATCGTAAAATTATCAATACTAATATTTAAATTATTTGACTGGTGTGCTAAAGTCGAATTGCAGAAACTATTGATATTGGATAATTTTGGCATTAACAATTCAATTACCATCCTAATGTTTGAAAAAGACTATTTGGAAAATAGCCTCGAACATTGTAGACTTTATTATTGATTAAACAGAAAAACATCCAACCTATATCCTTGCTTGTTAAAGGTGCACTATTGATACAAAGTGTATCCCGTGCCGTTTCACAACACTATTAGCGAAATACTTGTAGTACATATACGATAAAACCTAAATGTAACATACCATTCATAGACACAATTGAAAGTTACAGTTTGATACGACGGACCCTTTGCTTGTACAATTTTTGAACCAAACGCTTCATTTAAAGTAAAGCCATTCATTTCAGTATTTTTTTATCAAGGGACATATAAAATATCTTATTTTCATGCAGGTTGAGCAAGTGTTGACATAAGATTTCTGATCGCTCCTTTACTTTGTATCATTTTTTTTGTTTAAAGGAATCGTTTATTTTTTATAATACTCTTTACTTAGAGAAAACTATTGCTGACTTTGATGTATAGACTGAGCTAAATAACAATACCTTTGATATTTTAAACATTCAGAAGTTCAACTTCTAAAACGGTATTTCATGGCCATCCACAATGCAAAAAATGGTGGGGAAGGCAAACACTAAACGTTTTAAAAGTTCATGTTTTATTTAGTTTTGAGGAAAGATCCTTTTGGGGAGTGAAACATATATGCTTGGTGACATGTTTTGGGGCAGGAATGAGTAAAACAAATTTTACAAAAGATTTTATCAGATGTTCGATCAAAAAGCATTCCCGTTATTCCGGAAACGTATGTCGACATTTTTACTATGTTTGATGTCCAAATGCCCCAGACTACCTTTAAACAATATCTTGAGAGTTCTAGGTAATATCGTGTCAAATAAAAAAGATATTCAGCAAAATGATGAAAACTAGTGGATTAAATTTATTTCTGGGTTACATATATGCATATATATCATTTAAAGTTGCTGCAATCAACACAAAGCGCCCAAGACAGTGTTTTTTTGACAGTTCCGATAAATTTGACTCATAAACGTATTATTTTTGTATTAAGAATTTTCCAGAAAAAACGTAAATGCTTTTTGATTGGAAATCTGATCAAATATTCTTTCGTTAAAATTGCTTAACTGCTTAATGAAGCTTTTCATGTTGCAACGTATATATGAATCATGATTGTTAAATATTGAACCTCAAAACTAAAAAGAAATTGATTTTTTAAACATTTTAAAATTTGGACCATCAATCAACTTTTGCATCCCTGCCGACTTTTAAACAAATGCTTTAAAGCACTATTAAACAATTAAAAATCAGAAGTAAATATCGAACATTGAATTTCGATACGTATTGGAAAGATGTTTTTGCTTTTTATGTGTTAATACTTGTTTGCTTTTAAATACATAAGTTTAAAGATGGGAATTGCCTCTATACATGTGGGACAATATTTCCATAATTTGTCTATTTTGTGTGCAAAAATTAGTGTAATTAAGATATGAAACGATCGAAATATAAAAAGGAATAACGACCTCCCGTTTGTGTTTGCAAATCCCAGATTTCTCAAAGTCAAGTACCCTTAAAAAACGATGTCTTCGAATTCTTGCCTATAATTTAGTTAAACGGCTTCATTTAGGTATGATTTTTTTTGCGATTTTTTTTTTGGAAGTTTGTCATATAGACCTACGAATTTCAGACCCCAGCGGGTATTTTGCAGAAAAACGCGAAGTTTTTCACTCTCCCGCGGGGTTTCAAATATACAAGATATAACTTATATTAGCACAAAACTCAGCCGAGTTTTATCTTTTAAATATAGCATATAGTGGTTTCCCAGTTTGAGTGAGCATATTTACTTTTAACATGTAAAAGTCACATGATTAGTAAACATAAATATACGAACGCTATATTTAAATCTACTAAGATTTAAATGGCAGACAAACCGAGTCGATTTTGAACATATGATACATCAGTAAGTAAGATTTAATGCACTGTACACAACCATTAAAGTTTTTATGTTAGATTTTGACAATGTTCTCTTTTCCTTGCAATGTAATCATCTGTAGTATAGTCCCTTTAATATCAGATTGCTTTCAAAAATTTGGAAGAGCTGCATGGTGTATTGAATACAGTAGTTTAATGAATTCCATCATCTAGCTGAATAAAGGAATTGAGGATGAACATATATTTGACAATCTAACATCAGAAGTTCTTGGAGAGCATTTTTCAGCAAATTTAAATGCAAACCATTGAAAAATACACAAAACATTTATATTTTTACATTTTATTTCCATGATACATGACTTCTGATAACAATCCGAAATCATAGCAAACCATTTAACTATTTGTAAACTGTCCTTTTAAAATTTGCCAGTACGAATTTAGTTTGATATTAATATTATACTGCTTTATATTTCTTAATCAAATATAAAAACAATAGTTCAAGGTCGAAATTGATAATAACTTTTAAAATGTTGAAACCAAAAAAGAAACATAACAATTATATTCAAGTGGCGGTACATGTATTCAAAATGCAACTTAAGTTAATCTTAGGGCCATACACTATTGACTAAATTCAGTTTATTGGTCAGAAATCCGATTAGTTGTATCGTTCACAAATTCAATAAGGACCAATATTGAATACCAGCCATGTTTCACTAGCAAATTAATTTGTGTTCAAGTTATCTAGTATCTAGGATCAAGTAGTCTATAACTATAACTCTGCTCTCTTCATCACCCACACTGTGCCCGTATTAGTCTGTCTGGTTGTTAAAATAAGAAAGTGATAAGTGCACAGAAGAATGTGGTATCTTCATGTCAAGTATACATAATATACAGTCATATGCCGCCAAGTTGAATTGTAAAACCATGCAATTACTACATCTTAAATACAAAAAAAGAAATAAACTGCAATTATAAGACACTAGAAATAATACCATTATTTGAATGATCTTGAAAGTATTACATCAACATATATCATATATCAGCTGTGACTACTACAGAAATCTGGTAAACAATGACTTCTAAAACTGCCTCCAAAACTGAGCAAACTATTGGTCTCACCTGATGACCCCAAAAGGTCACATAGGTCAATTCACCTTTAATCATCATTAGTGGTCAAAGGAAAATAACAGTTAAAACATAATATATATATATATATATATTTGATATATATATGTAAAGTTTACAAGTGAGAGAGAAAACACACACTTTAAAACACATTTTCACATGCAGACCTAAATTTTTGGAAAAAAAAATCATCACAGTAAAACACCAAATAACAACACAAATATCATATCGAACAGGAACAAAGATGTAGCCCAAAACCTGTAAATTAGTTGATTTTTTACAAGTTTATCAATGATGATTTTTATCTATTTCTAACTAACATATGAACAATTTTCAGTGAAATCAGCCATCAATAGTATGTATTGAAATATGAAGCATTTTCACATAAACTGTCTGTATCGTAAGGTGTTGTATGTAGTAAGAACAGTTATTTTGGCGAGTAGAAAAAACAACCGCTTGCATTTATGATTGCCATTTAAAAAAAGAAACAAATAACATCCAACAATAATCGATTCTATAAACAACAATGCAACTTTGACCAGCAACACCAGTATTTTAACAGTGTTAAGAACACAATAAAAAAATAAAGAAAGACAAAATCAAAAGAAAAATCCATACACTTCAAGAATTCGCACATTCATAAATTTGATACCATATAAATGAAGTCATCTCAACTTGCTTATTATTAACAGTAAAAATGAGTCCAGGGCATGACTAAAAAGCTCTAGATAGAAACTAATTAAACTTTGTACATTTATAGAAGACAATATGAGATTATACTTAGCGCAATGATTATATGATATATCAGTCATGATCTTATAGTAGCGGAATGAATAATATCCCCGTGTTTTCTGAATTTTATCAAAATAAGTTTGTTCAAAGCTTATTTTTCTGGCAAATATAACTTCCGTAGAACTGAAATAAATTTTGCAGACTGGTATATTGCAATTTATAATTATGCACAGCGCAGCCATATGGGCATTCTCTCAACCTTATTTCCGTATTATCATTCGTTGTAGTTTACCTTTCTTCAACCAATACCCATCTTCAAAGTTAGCCTTCTCACTTGTACCCTATTGAATGTGGACACAATTATGTCTACCAAGCTTGAAGTTGCCATTGCGCATGATTAATGTGTTACAAAGGCAACCTGTATGTTGAATAACAGTTAGAAAGAGATCGTGTGTATTCATATGTCCGAGCAATAACCCCCCCCACACACACACACACGCACACATGCATGCAACCATTACGCATTCACTTTTAAAATAATGACGATCGTAGTGATAATGGTGATGACGGTGGTGCTAATGAGGCTGCTATGGCGGCTGCTGCTGTTTCTGCTACTACAGCAGCTGCTGTTTATAACACTGATAAATATAACGACAACAATAATGGTGATAAGGATGGCCATATTTTAGTTTGGTCGATTCAAGTTCAAATATAGTATATATGTCTTGCACATCAGTCATAGGGCGCTTTCAATCCTCTATGGAGAAAACATTCCGTATCAATAATTCCAAATGTTTATTTTCAAATTGTTATTTGCGTTTGGCATCGTGATAACATATTGTGTAATAGTAAGTGCATGTCTTACACATATTGTAGATATAGTGAAGAAATTGTACACATGTTGAAGACTGATCATTTAAGTATGTGATAGTGTGATGTAGTATTTACGACAAATGATGAAATTATGGTCGTTTATTAGTGTAATACAGTTAAGACATGTATCGTATGCATAGTAATTAAAAGTTCTTATATTTTTATTCCTCAAAGTATGTATACTAGTACTAAAGTTTTGACAAAAGCACTCAATTCATGAGTTTCGAAAACAGACGCTTAACTTATTGTGACTTACCTCATGATTCGGAGCACTGTTTTATAAAATCAAATAAAACTAGCATAAAGCTTTATTTACTGTTGTGCTGCAGCCACAGTAAACACATTATCGATATACCGAAACTTGGGCATCAAACATACATTTACAACCATTATATGTAGAAATGGAAATTATTTGATAAAATGAGTATTTAAAAAGTTAGATTAATATTGAAACTTTAGTGGAAAATATATTTGTATGTTTGTTAAAGCTTTATGGATTTTAAATATGAGCTTTTTTTTTATTCCTGCAAATCATATAATTCAGCAATATTATTGTAGCAGATATAGGTTGGTAAAACACTATTTACAGATAATGTATATATGACAAGAGTAAGAATGTGAATAAACAATCATTTCACTTACAAAATGTAACTTACAAACTAAACAAAATGTTAATCGATAAAAATCTGCATTGTAATAAGCACAAACGGATCCAGGCAGTAGAGGGAATGCAACCGCCCCCGCCGCTCCGCCTTATATTTATCCAAGTTTACTTCTTTATGTCACTATCAGAGAATAATGTAATAAAACACGCGATAATAGAGGTCAGTGTTTTGGATATAAGTTTGATGTAATCAATTGGTTATCGTTGTATAAAAACATATACAACAAAAGAGGCACTCTTATTCAAAATCAATACATACACATCTCTAACATAGATAAATTGTGACTGATAAACCTCTAACTACTAACAAAATAATGCATATATGGAAAATATTAATTGCTAATAACAACATTATTAAATGGTTGGTGAATGCTAAAAAAAAATACTGTGGTCTACTATTGTCTAATAAGGTAAAGGTATCGTGTTATATGCTCATTTCTTTCAAATTAATCTCGGTATCCTTCATAAAAAAAACATTGTTTTCGACATTTATTCATCCATTTTGGAATATTGAATCAATATTATTAAATGTGGTAAATCTTATTTTGAAGTAAGAGTGCAACTTTAACAAATTCAAAAAAGTAAGGTGTTACACCTAATTCTTTCCGTTAAACTGATAGGTCATTCTTTGATCAGAATGAAAAATTATAGGACCAATCTATGACGGGGTCTAAATGAAACACCGGTGTAAGGTAGAAAAACCGTGTTGTTTTATGCACATTTCGTTCAAAATAAACTCGATATCCTTCATAAAAACCATTGTTTTCGACTTTTATTCACCTTTTAAGGAATATTAAAACAATATCGTTAATTGTGGTAAATCTTATTTAGGAGCAAGAGTGAATATTTAGGCATTGCGTATTGTGTTTAATACTAGCGTTTGCACTGTTTATAAATGGACACATTGAATCGTATATACAATCTCATCGTATTAAGGGATGCATGCACGTATACGCCCACAAATATGCACGTACGTCAATACTTCGTATGATGAAAAAGCGAAAACAACAGAAAATTGTCGAAAACGGACATTAACTCGGTATCGAGGTGTAGAATGCATTGAAACTTACTAACTGAAGTACCACATAGTTTACAGTTAATTTATTTTTCGCTGTTTTATTCGTATTTTTCCAGTATAAAAGATAACTAGGTATATCTACCAAGTACCATTCATTCCTTATGCTTGATTGGCTAGTCTGTGTTATCACGTGATATTACCAAGTTAGGTATAAAGCTTAAATATTCCAACCGGTTAGAGTTAGCCGTCGTAGCACATTTTCATATCAAAGAGTAAAACACTTCAAAAAATAACTGTCCTGCGATTCACTACCAATCTGGTGTACAGTCCCTTTAAAGTTAATGTTATTAGTGCAGTAGAATGCTGTTTAATTTTGTTAAACGACGCATTGTTTGTTGTAACGCAGAACTTGTTATTCTGCTTTCCTGACTTATCCCGCACTCAAAGTCATTTGCGCGTACAAGCAATTTCATGAAAAAACTTTCGGCGAAGAATTCTATACCCATGATACAGATGCCAACGAAGGTGTTGCGAGCGTGTACGAGCGTATGTCCATACATGCCTGCGTGTGAGAGAGAGAGAGTGTGTGTGTTGGTATGGGGTGGAGGGTAGGGTGTGTGCGAGCGTGTGCGCATTCTAGTGCACATGTGCTTGAGTGTGATGGGGTGTGTGGGTGTGCGATTTTACGTCTGAGTGCCCGCCTTTATTGTACCTGCGGGTGTTTGTACGTTAACATTAACAACCCCTAACATATAGAGCTTATATGAAATATTTAAAGTGTTCATTTATAATTAGTGCTATACTGATAGGATCATGTTTACAATTCAGACTTCAACAGAAGAAACCAATGTTGAGTTATAAACTTAACGAAAAACGCTACACGCACAGAGGGATTAGGGCACGATATTTCTTACCAAAAGGTGCTTGTTCAATGAACTGCATTCTTTCTGTAAGCGAGTGTGAATGACCTGTAATCGACGTTTTGCATAATAAACAGAGTATTTGGTTTTGAATTGTCCGGCCTAAGGTACGCTTTAAAACCAGAGACAGTGTCATTGTTTTGTGCTCCAGCTGGTGACCATTCTTTGCTGAGATTGGTGAAGGAAGGAATGCATTCGTATGTGTACGAAAGCTAAGGATATTGGATGCGTTTCGATGTTATCTTGTTAATGCTTGACCGACTGTCTGAGGAACCAAACTTGAAAGAGTTTCATTTTGTAAATGAGTAAAAGCTTGTGTTTTTCACGCCTTGTTTTTATGCCCTCAAAGCAAGATTCAATGTGAAGCAGACGCAAAGTGCAACCAGTAACAATGCGTTCGCATTCGTTTTGAATTCTGTCAAGATCATTTTTTTTCATACTGTGTACAATTATTCCAGATGACATCCGCATACATCAATATTTGCCTAATACAAGAAAGATTAATAACCCCAAGATACCTCCTATCTAGTTGATAGCGTAGACGTTTTATGATGTAAACTCTAGACCAAGATTTTTCTTTAATATAGTTTATGTGAGTATGCCAATTGCCTTCATTAGAAAGAAAAATACCCAGGTGTTTATGAAATTCAACAAACGGGTTATCAGTGTCACAAATGTAAACATGCGGATAAATGGGTTTGTTTAGTTTTAGAGATATGATTCAAATTTGTTGGGATTTAACTCAACAAGCCACTTATCAGCCCAGTTAGATATTTTGTTTATATCTGTCTGTAGTTTAAAAGCTGCAGTCTGGCGGGGGGTTGTCCACTATAACAAAAACAAAGACTTGTATCACCAGCAAAAAGGATGTCATTTGAATCTATCTCGTTTACTATGTCATTAATGCATATAAGCAGTAAACAAAAGAGGACTTAAAATTGGGGAACTCCAGTTTCAATTGCTTTTAATGCATAAGTGGCTCCCGGAATGACCACACACTGGCGCCTATTCTCTAAGTAGTTGGAAAACCAAGAAAGTAAGTGTCCGCAAATGCCTGCCAAAAATAGGGCAATGAAAACGAATGGACTAAGGAGGTAAAGTTGGAAATAAATAAGAGGTCGATAATTGAGGAAGAATTTTCTGTAAAGTGTGTTTGATCTAAGATGCATTGTTCAATGGCAAACTGTTGTAATAAAGAGTTGATTTTGCGCCCCCAACTATCGACTAAAATATTCAGGTTAAAATCACCTGTAATGGTCATATCCTCAATACCACTCTCTCTCGCCAAACCTATAGAATCTTCAATAAGGCTGTAATACTTGTTATCAGAGTTAGGAGGACGATAGAACACATCGATTAGTACACGTTTAGATGTGCGTATCTTTATTTCTAACCAGAGACTCTTTAGCGCAAATAACTCCAAATCATTCATTCATTTAAAATGGATACCGTCTTTGATATAAGCGGCAACAGCACCATATAAATATCCTTGCCGATCACGCCGAACTGGTCTTTAGAATCCAGAGATTAGAATTTGGTCGTCTATGATTGCATCAGCTAACCAAGTTTCAGAAAATGTAAGGATATTGAAATAACTAAGTTCAGTTGACAATAAATCTAGTTTCGTCAGAAAACGTTGAATACTATAGTGCATAATAGAAAGTTAGTTGGGACAACACAGAAAAGTTGAAAGATTAGTGGACATATCGCTATGTGAAAATGGTTTGTGAAGCTTGCATTTGGACTTAACGTTTCACTTGCCCTTTGTCTTAATGTCCAATTGCACTTTGATCGCATACATTGATAATATGTAACTTGGAATCTTTGACGTGCAAGAATACCTAAGTTATATGTAGCTGTGAGCTTTTATATTTTAAAGAGTAAACATTACTTGCGTCGCTTGCTAAGCTCATTAGGAAGAAAAAAAATCAGAGTAAGATGGAAACGGCCGTTGTACCTATATTTAGCATTTTGGACGGCGTGTATTTGTGTTTGCCTATTCATGTAATGAACTAACATAAATAATATATGCTAGTATTATCGACCAAACAAGGTACGACCATGAAATATTCAGAACCACACCACCACTACACTGAAAGTAAAAGAAAGAAAGTGTACAAAGAAAGCAATAAGCATTTATACGAGTAGTTATATGATAGTGTGTATGGAGGTTATAGTATATCTGATTTCTACCAGCTATGAAGAAAGTTGTCTGTGTTCATAGCTCCATAAGAGGACGTTTGACAAAATATAAAGAGAGCGTATAGTCTAAAGTACAAATAGACAGACGAAAATTCTTATTGGATGTTTGAAGCGTAGTCAAGTAAATTATGTAAAAAAGAAAAATAAGAATGTCTAAAAGTAGCAATTGCGTTCCATAGTAAACATATAATTTGTGTTACATGTTGATGACAAGAATTTAAGAAAGAAAATCCATGTACAGACAATAATGTATTGCAAATGAGTATTGCTCGGTAGCATGCATATAAACAAAAAGCATTATCATTACCTTGTTGACTAACTTTCAATACTAATTTTAAACATGTTACAAATTATGTGTACATACGTAGAGAAAAAAATATACTGAACTCAATTTCTTAAATAAACATGGTAAATATTAGCAAATCAATGGATTTTATAAGTTAAGGAAGACGAAAGAAAAGAAGTTATTCAAGATGACTTCGAAAAGTAAGTACATTCATCTATGTAAATAAGTATCTTCATGCAACAATATGCCAGCATGTAATGCATCATATTAACATTAAACACATTCTTATAAGTATGTAAGTATGTAACCTTTCTATTTCATTAAACTTTGAACATTCTTTAACTTAGCATAAATTGTTAAATCATGATATATATCTTACAAAAACAGTTTGTATCGAGGTATATCAATCATTTCTGTTTAAGAAGCCGCAAAGATAAAATTTCAATATGTAAGTAAACTTGAAAATGCCCCAATGATTTATGATTTGCCGGTTAATATTTTAGTTAAAGTAACGTATATGTTATATATGTAACAGTGACCGATTAAGGTATTAACTAGTCATGACACAAAGGCTTTTTTACAAACAGGTGAGAGAAATAAGTTCAATGAATTAACTCACTAAGCCGTATGGATGTGCAGAATGTTTATTTTTTAGCTACTATCTTGTCTGTGTACGTCGTCTTTTAAAAAATAAATAATACTAAATAAAGCCAAATCACGTTAAACACTACCACTTTATTTAATTCAACAATATCAATATCATTGTGTCATTTACATTGTAAGCTGTATAGATGTCCGTCATTAAATATACACTTTTGCTAAGTTTGGAGATTTTTTTTAAAGATATATTGATCTTTCGTTCTAATCATTTGCTACATTGTACATGTGTTTTCTGTTTGTCTTTATGTTATGTGTGTATACGCTGATGATTAAAATAAGTTTAAACTAAACTACCATGTTTTCTTTGTATATTTAATAATATTACTTATGACAGCTTTGCGATGAATAATATGTATTTAAAACTTATTTTCATTGTTTTCCTCCTCAAGATGTGTCTCATCGGCAAAGAAAATTAAGTTTCAGGAAATCAATGAAATATGCCAAAAAGGTCAGCTCTTATCACTGTAGTGCATGATAATAAGATGTTTAAAGTTGTCCTCGTTTCTATTCTGATCTTAAATTTGGAAGAAGCAATTTTAAGCACCTGTTCCTATCTTGTTCTACATTAATAATAATGTATTTTGGCTGACGTAGCGAGATCTGCCTGAATCCTGATTAGCCATGCGGTTCGTGCCTAATTTCCTGCTTAGAAGAGTCTCCTTGACGCATGGGCTACAGTATTTTACAAATGGTATAGGATACTACGTCTTAACTAATACTTGAATATACAATTCCATAGTAGCGTCCGGTGATCATGATGGTCTTTCTTTAGATTTTCAAAGCGTAAGTCATTCAGCAACGTTGACAAATTTCAAATATTGCAAAGTTATCTTGTCTAATGTCTCAGCTGTAGGCACGTATATATGCTGAACTGTTTGTACATCATAGATGGATAGGTACGAAGTCATAATGTTTATAATTTTTTTCAATAAGGCTCTAATGTTTGTCTTAGTTGCTGCAGCTTCCATTACCAATATTGTACTAGACTGATATGAAAAATGAAGTTTTGACAAACTGTCTAAGCTTTTATTATAGATGTACTGATTTTAGAACATTGAGACAACAATTATTCTAATTCATATATCACTCCTGACGTTTTCACCGAAAATAGCCACGGACGAACCTTTGATTATACACAGACTACTTTATTCATGAAATTATGAGCTTTACAAAAGAATATGTATTAAAGAACCTTAGATTAACGACGAACGTAATACCATATTAAAGGAGATACATTCCAAATGAGTTCATGCTTATACTGTAATCAAATATTCAGTGATTCAACGACAAAAGTTGATATTGATAAAATACGTTCCTTGTATACTAACATTACGAATCATTTGAAATAAAAGAATCACTACGGTTGTCATTTGAAAGTTGTTATACTAATTTTGTTTGTTATCATAAAACACGTAAAAAGGGTAAACGAAACTATTTACTCAAACAATAAGGCTACGTTTTCAAATACCGTAACTTTGTCATCAGTCACATAAATTTACAAACGGATGACCATATCTTACAAGGTATATGTCCTAACGGATAAGATGTATAATTTTAGTTTACACTTAAATGCAGCTATAAAACCTATTTAACATGCTTAGTTTGAGTCATTTAATTGCATTAAAAAGTGAGTAAACATAAGTGTCAGTAAGAAGAAATCTTAATAAAATGGTCAACAAAATAATGAATGCTGACAAAATAAACAAACAAAATGAACCATTAACGTTTAAGCCATTTTTTTTTCTGAAAATAAACCTTTGCTGTATAATTGTTTTTACCGGAAAAGACGTTATAAACTACTTATGTTTATGGTTATGATGTCAAGAGAAATAACTGTGATATTAGTGATGCAACATCCCTTTCCAAAAATTGAGATCGGCTCCTATACATCTATATTATTTACCTGCAAATGCATATCAAACGAAATGCATCATTGTTCGTTACTTTAAGAACAAAGCACAAGCTGACATTGTTGAGCAACATTCTTTATAAAAATCTAGCATATAATACTTATATCATTGTCTGAAAGTTTAAATTCAACTAATCATTTGACTTACATTAATATATTTGCATTTAAATTCAAACGCATTTAACGTAGCCATCCTTTTATGTGAATACGTAATGAACGTAACCAAGATTGTACGGTAATACGTAAAGTACGATGTTTGTTCGAAAAATCGTAATAAAAGTGAACATGTTGGTACGGGAATCAGTTATGAACGTGAAAATGCTCATAAAGAAATACGTAATGAACGTTACTTTGCTAGTACGGGAATATGTAATGAACGTAACCATACTAAAATGGTAAACAGTATGATCGTTTCCATGTTGTTGCGATATTACATAATGAGCATTATTATGCTATTGTGAGAAGACATAATGAACGTGACCATGCCATTGTGAGAATACATAATGAACGTTACAATGCTATTGCGAAAATACATAACGAACATTATCATGCAGTTGCGAGACGACGTGATGAACGTTACAATGCTTTTGCGGAAATACACAATGAACTTTACCCTGCTATTGCGATAATACAAAATGAACATTACCCTGCTATTGGGAAAATACATAATGAACGTTACTATGCTATTTCGATAAAACACAATGAACATTACCCTGCTATTGCGAAAATACATAAAGAACATTACCTGGCTTAAACGGAAACAACGTAATGAACGTAGCCATGGCAAAATGGGAATGCGTTTTGAATGTTACCATTTTATTCATATAATATTTCATGAGCGATAAATGCGAAAACGGAAATACGCAATTAACGTATACATGCTAAAACGAGAAAACGTAATGAACGTTACCATGCTATTACGAGAATACAAAATTAACGAATCACGCTAATACGTAAAAACGTTAAGAACTCAGTCTTGCGTAACCGGTAATACGTTACAAACAATAAAGAAAACTTTGATATTTTTACGTGCTAAATCCTCCTAGGTAATCGTGTTTTCCCATGATTACATATGCAGATGTGTTAAAATATCTCGTCTTCAAAAAAGCGAAAATACAAAATGGATGGATATCTTTTTTGTTCATGTTTTCCAAAAATAACTGATAACAACAACTTAATTTTGTAAGATTGAGCACAACTGAAAACGTATCCATACGATAAATTATTCAAAATGTCGTATAGTGATTTGTTATATAAAAATAAGAAAATATATAAGAAAAACTATTTCACGAACGAAGTCAAACAATCCCAAGCTTCATGAACTATTATACTGAAGCCCAAGAACGCACACTTTCAACACTGAAGGCGTCTGAAAATATGCATGGGGTATTTAAAACGTAAGTAAATTAGTCTGATTAGTAAATTAGATCATCGTAAAACCTAGTGGTATACTAGCTAAAGTTGTACTTAATGTATCATATTGTTCGTATTCATCAAACTCATTCATGTCAGCGATATAATTGTAGCAGATATATGGCAAAAAAAACATCAGCATATTATAATTCTCTTGAAAAAAGCGGAAAGGTAAAATAACCTTTATCAAATTTAAGTATCACTTTGACATGATTGTTTCAGTTAATCATGAATAGCAATTTTGTGTTAACAGATAACTTAGTGACACAACAATTGTCTTTGCCCTTGGGCATTTATTTCTACAGTTCACGGACTGCCTAACAATGCATCTAACTAATGCTGGGTTGTTATTTTTTATGTTCAGCACAATATGAGAAACAATTGAGTTGTTTGGAAGAAAAGTGTATGTATAATGTTGTTTGAACGAACTGTTTGGGAACTTCATCAGAAAGTATAAATATGGTCAACGATTTTAAACGTTGAATACAAATACTCGTATCCGTAACAACATACATATGATAATATTCAGTATATGTTTGGCTGATATAGCGCCTTAATAGCCCACATAACACATTTCAACGCAAATGTATCAAGTGAAAAAATAGCATGATCATTTTTGATAAATTATACATTTTTTTCAAAAAACTTTGATAACATTTTGACCTAAGTCAAGTATGTCATAGATATCATAAATCTAGATGAAGCGCTTTGTGGAATGCAGACTATTTATATAATCAAATTGGATGGCACTGAAACCTAAAAGTAAATCACAAAGGCTTGAACATTGGATATTTCTACCTTGAACTTGGTGTTACATTCGTCGTTGCTTTTTATTTTTTAAACTATTAAACGATAATGGTCTCACAACGAGCTTGCGTTTGATTAAGTAATATAAGACAGACAGTTCTATAATTTCAATTGAAATGTGTACACTATATTAGTGTTTTAAACGGAAGATCATTGAATCGTCATTATGGATATATATAAAATTTCACAAAAGCACGCCCTGCCACAAAGAAAATATCAAATATAAAATTATTGGAAAGAATTTTAACACAAAATACCACCTAGCCCAGCTTAGGAAATGCGCAGGCCTTTTAAATAAAATATTTAAGTATATGTCCTTCGGATCAAATATAATGCACAAAGTGAACTCATAAAATTAAGTCAAAATATTGATACAGCTATTGCTAAAAATTGATTAAACCCACCATACTTTTTTTTCTAAATTCCATTATGATCATTTTCAAGGAAAGTGGAAAACATTCAGATATAATTTTTACCTAAAATAATCACTTAAAATTCGAGCGTATCAATATCTGATTTTACAGAGGTAAAGCACCAATTATTTCAGTATTTGCCAATGAACAACGATGTCTTTAACAAGGAAGTAATATGAGGATTATATCTATAATTTTTAACCAATTGATAACCGATTGAAAAAGTGTGTGGTTGTGCGCATGTTACCTATTTTAAGTAATCTCGAACTGGATTGAAGTCGTTCAAAATCTGAAATCCCATCGTTCTATTGATATGGCCATTGGTGCGTGGGTTCTGTTTGCGGTGATTGTATGTTTTGAGTATATCGTTCAATGACATTTGGGTGATTTCCTTGTTCTCTTTAAGAGTGTCTGAATTTAGTATTTGACTACTAGGCTCGACGCTGTATGTTCCAATTTTATTATCAACATATTATTGACTACGTTGAAGTACAACGTGTATATAGTTTGAATAGCATTGGATAAAGACATACTTGTTATTGAAGATGAATATCATGTATTTTTTAAGTGTTCAAGATTTAATGACATCCGGGAAAATTATTTATTCTCTTGGTATCGTGGAAATACTGACATTGTTCATTTCTATAATATGATGGCATCGGAAAATGTTACCCATATTAAATCCATTGCTCTTTACATTCATAAACTCATATTAGCTATAGATAACACTTAACTTGTTAACCAAGAGACACAACTCTTATTTAGTTACATATATGCATTTTGTTATATTTGATTTGCATTGTTACATGTATTATGGGCTGGAGGCCTTTCATTGAATAAACTTTCGTTCGTTCGTTCGTTCGTTTTCACGATTTCAATTAGATTATGCATAATGTCATGTTTCATTATCAAAGAAGCTGTTACAAGCAAATGAATAACCATTTACAGAAAAGTATCGACTAAAATAATCTGTTCTTAATTAAATACGTGGTAACCGTTACGTGTAGGCTCTAAACAAGGAGTGGCGAAATTCAACCGATGTGCACAAGGTTGCCTAACATGACATATGACGAACACTCGGGATTATAGTTGTTGAACGACAATCTGCCATGCATTTAAATTAAATGGTTAATCTAGAAATAAATGTATGCAAGGAAATTAAATCATAATTAAAGATGAAAATAATTATATTATTTAGCTAAAACCAAAAAGATATATTTATTGAATATAACATATTTTTTTCTTTATTTTGTACGTTTTTGAAAATATCCACGGATGCATATTTGTACAGATAAATGTTATATACCTTTCCGGTTTTCTTTGTATTTATTAAAGGAAGTATCAAAGATTAAGCGAAGCTACAAGGCATGATATATATTTATTTAAATAATCTTAGACGAGAACTATAGGTCTTTTATTTAGGATCTTAATATTTCTCTTGTCCTTGTATTATAGAAATTTCATAGAAATGAAACGTCTAATTTATAAGTATAATCTACACACATCATTGGTTGACGTAATCGTGCCGATAAATATGACTCAGCCGCGATGAAATCGACAACTAGTGTTATACAGAAACTATGAACATTTCCTCTATGTTTGTTCTCATTTTAATTTAAATATAAATATTTTTGAAACAGTATTTAATAAAATTATTTTATTGAATTACTTATTCGTCTGATGTATTACCTTTGCGAAAGGTGTGGAAGTGTTCTCAAGTGGCCAAATGTTTCTAATCCCATTACATTGTCTGAAATATGTATTACTATATACTGTTATAAGCATGCAAAATACACATGATACACGGAAGAGCTTTGTTTAAACATTATATTTAGTGCCCATAGAACGTAGAAATATTTGTTTATGTATCCTAACCTTTGTATGAAACCTGTTAAAGAGTATGATCTTAGTACTGTAAAAAGGCACTGAAACATTTATCTTTGAAGGTCAGTTGACGGATTATATATCTGTGCAAATCTCACTAGCCCATCTTCTTCACAGCAGCATTATAGTTAACAATCAAAATTGTTTTTGCCGTCGATTTCGGTGGCCATCGTTTACACTTATTTGACCATCTTCAAGCATTGTATCTATTTACACATTGACCATCGTCACTTACTTATTAAACTCAACATCAGACGATTACACAGCATTGGCGCGTTTTAATAAATGATGAATAAGACTAATCAACATCATTGTACTTTTCTTAATAAACGAAAACCATATTTATCGATGTTAAATAAAGCCCTGGCTATACTGCTTAAGTCATACTATGACTACTTTATACGAACCCATCATGCAGTCATCAAGCCCATTGCAACCTAATCAAAAATAAAGTGGTGTTCTACACATACAATTGCGATAAAAAATGAACACCTAAGTATCAATACTAGCCACTCCACTGCCGAATAAGTCCCTCCCAAAAAACTCATTTATAATCCGATTTTTGTTTTATTTTAAATAGTATTAAAACCAAATGTGCATAGAATGATATTGTTTGACTATAAAACAGGATGTTTATTTTTTGTAATTATGAAATTAAACCGTAACCTTTTAACAGTGCAGTGAACTGTTTTTTTATATGTCAATTAGATCAAATAATTCGGTGCAGTGTAAATGTTCTGTTATTTGGTTTGTTGACTACCTGCAGCCAATTGTATAAACGTGGATAAGTCCTAACCAGCGGTTATCCTTTGGTTATCTACCTGGTTTGGTCAAGTTATCCGTAAACCGATTGTATAAAAAATAAGTTATCCTAACCAGCGCGTGAGTCGGCTAACTTTTGGACAATATTTAACCGACCACTGGGAGTATGGTTAACTGACTTATCCAAAACAAAGATGGCGGACCAGACATAAACAAGCTCGATTCCAAACTTATTTCAACGATTTTACAGACACATGGACTCTGCCTAAATAAAAAACAAATGGTATAACATCGATATCCATGACAGTGATGAATTTAGAGGTAAGAAAAAAACAATTTCTTATTTGTGACCCAATTTATGCATAAAACTTATCCAAGGAATCTTGAAACAAAAACAGTGACAACAAGCTGCATTTTGAGAACGATATTTACCTTGTTATTGTGTGCATATTATTCCATAATCTTACACTAGTCACGACTCTGGGTCGAGACCAACAATTGCTTGCAGGTCTCGCCCTTACTGTGTATAGATACACCCTCGCATTAAACATATTTTGTTTCATTTCCACATATTTACAATCAAACTAAACCGCGTGTAAACATTGAGAAGTTGACAGCTATGACGTCATTTTCAAGGAATCTTACCCATTCTAAAGTCTATTTCTCCAACTTTCTTTCAATACACCCTGGTTGAGGCACACAGGAGGATAATTGCTACTGTTCAGTAGTTTGTAATTATATTATTGGTTTATACTAATTTATTTTAGCTCGATTGAGACGAAAGCTGATAGCTTATAAGATCACTCTCGAGTCCGTTTCCTGGGCAGAAACCAGTACTGTGTCCTTTTTGAGAGGCCATGAGA
The DNA here is from genome assembly GCF_026914265.1 of Mya arenaria. Lineage (NCBI taxonomy): Eukaryota > Metazoa > Mollusca > Bivalvia > Myida > Myidae > Mya > Mya arenaria. The sequence goes on from NC_069137.1 coordinate 19,004,611, forward strand.
AAGTACCCCTAGTGGGGATCGAACCCACAACCTCTTGGATGAGAGGCGGACACCTGTACCACTAGACCACTCTCACCACACATAAAGAAGTGTGTGTGCGTGTGTGTGTGGGTGCGTGCGTGCGTGCGTGCTTGCGTGCGTGATATAAATGACTAAATGTAAGCTATTTGTGATTTGAGACCTAACTGTATCCTGCAAATAACATGTTATAGATAAAAAGACAGATACATTATTTATCTCTTATTGTATATAATAAATGTATGTTTCAGTTGAGTGGTTTTACCATCCAAAGTCAGAAGAACCAGTGTTGATAAGTTCTACACATATATGTCTGCTACAGCAGGGAATGGAACCAACACCAGATCTAATACTTCACGAGCAGTAAGGATATACATAGCATTATCAGGTTAGATTGTTAACAAAACTATATTGTGAAATTGAAAACATATTTCAGTAAATATAGCAGTATACTCAGTACAGTCATTTGAATAAAAGAAAATACATTTATATTTATATATAATAATTGGCTTCTTCATAATTCAACCTTCATTGATAACAATGAACATAAATATCATAAAATAAAGTGAGAGCAATACTTAATAGGAATTATTAAGAATGCCTACCCTATCACATGTTATGGGTAATATGTTGAATATCTGTTTGTAAGTCTGTTTGACTGCCTGATGTCAAATTGTCTTGAATACTCCACTTAAGGGAAAGTTTTACAGGAACATTCAAATGTAAAGCATGGATTTTTATACTTCTGCTTTATTGCTTATTAAATAGTTTAAATTTGAACATTTGAGTACTATAGAGACCAAATTGCATTCTGTTGCATTAAAATCATGTTTTGACATTCCAGTTCTTGTAACTTATATAGTTTAGTTTTCATGGTGTTTTAAAGGGGCGTTCCCTTCATTGGCAAAATATCATTCATCTACCTTTAAAATATGTTCAAATGCCTATTTAAACGCACATACACGATTGTTATGATTTAAAATATTCATTTTAGTATTCTTCAGAGTGTAGCGGTACTAGCCACTTGATGACCAAGTTCATCTGACAGACTCCTGTTTTAGGAAACACCACAAACAGGAACTTAAAAGTTCATGAGAGGAATAGAAAACGTTTCAAATTGCTGCTCCCAGAGGGCTTAATTGTCAACGTCCTATCTTGTATTGATAGGGTTAAATAAAAAATGATTATTGTTAATTATTATATTATCCATCAAATTTGATATCTTAGATCTTTTTCTTGCAATTCAAATTATCATACTAATGGGGAGTGTTATATAAAAGAAATAATAAATACCACTTGTCATGTTGAAACAATGTTTAGTTTGATTATTGTTTTTAATTGGAATGTACCAAAATAGTCATTTTATATTTAAATTTCACTCTTAATGATTTTCTTTGTAAACTATTCATTTGACAGTTAATGGCTGAATTGGAAAATAAACAACAGTATTTGACATTAATTATATTGACACAGGACTGCAATTACTGTAAAAATAGTTTTTACAAAAGATGTTTGTCAAACATTATGCCCCCCCCCCTTGAGCGCCATGTTGTCAGGATTATATTGACAATTGTATGAAATAAGCATGGACCGAAATGACAGCTGATTTGTCACTGACATTGGATGCCGTTGAGGCAGTTTTAAGATTATGACCATTCAATGTTTGAGGATAGAGTGTGTTTTGACCATGACCTTTGACTCTACGACCTCAAAACCCATAGGAGTCATCAGCTGGTCACCAAAAATATAAATGTAAAGTTTAAGGACCATGGATGCAGGCATTGACAAGTTATCACACAGACAAGCTTTTTTCGTTCAAGGTCACTGTAACCTTGACCTTTAACCCGATGACCCCTAAAATCATAAGGGGTCATCTACAGGTCAGACACAACTCCAAGACAAGTTTGAGGGCCATGGGTGCAGGCATTGTCGAATTTGAAACATTTTCACATTCAAAGTCACTGTGAACTTGATCTTTGACCCAATGACTCCTATGATCAATAAGGGTTATCTCCTGGTCAGGCCCAGCTTCCATGTCAAGTTTGATGATCATAGATTCAGGCATTGTTGAGATTTCACTGGGAGAAGATTTGTTAACTTTTATGCGTTAAAGGTTACTGTGACCTTGACCTTGACCAGATGACCCCCAAAGTCAATAGGGGTCATCTACTGGTCAGACCCAACCTTCATGTCAAGTTTGATGACCATACGTCCAGATATTGTTGAGTTATCACTTGGACAAGCTTTGGTCTACTGACGGACCGACCGACCGACATGTGCAAAGCAATATACCCCTCTTCTTCGAAGGGGCGGGGGGATAGTAACGAACATTTTGTATAAATGATGAATGGTTGGTTTTAAAAAAAATCTTATAACAAATATGATAAAATAAATACATTATTGCTAGAGTGTGGTTTTATTGACTTGTTGTTTGTAAAATAAATTTGCATGTCTCTTCAACACTAACATTAAAGATTTTATTAATCTTAAATACATGTGTGTGTTGTTACACACTGACTTTGAATTTATTTACATAGTTTTATGAAAATAAAGAAAATAAATTATATTTCATATCTGTTGATTTTGTGGTCCTGGTAAGTGGAAATGAATTCACGCAATGGTTTATCTAAGGCCATATAGAGAATAAGTTATTAATAATACATTGTATTATGCTGAGAGGGTTAAATTGTAAACTAATAATTTCTCTGTACTGATACTGATACCAAAAGTCACTTATAATATAAATGAGTTTAAATTTGAATAATAATACTAATTTGAATAACATATAAAACTAAACGTTTTAATGTCAACTTTGAATAACATATAATGTCAACATATAAAAAACAAGATAAATATATTAAATTAGTATCAAAAGGAATGGTCCCATACAAAACTCATTTGATTTTTTCAAGGACAAAGTTGAAACTGACTATACATTCCGTAGATGGCATCTTCTACAAAAAACACACACTTAAATGGACGAAGCCATTGCATTTTAATGAAAGTGACACTTTTTATTTCGGGTTAGCAAATACAATTTATTGGCCACTGGTATTCACTTAAAACTTGTTACGGTATATTAAAGAAGATTATATGAATGATGTTTGCATGCTCATGCATTTTTATTTGATGCAATATCAACAATATTGTGCACATTAAAAGTTAAATACCCCTGTTTCCGGAATGAGCTTATCCGTTGAGATGTTGCATGTGTAATATTTATCAAACTATTTTTGACAGAAGGAGCGTATACATTGTTGACAGTTTTTTCAGGTATTTGGTTGAATATTTACCATTTTAATATGCTGGGCAGATTTAATGAAGTTTGTCATTAAATCTGCCGATGCACAAAATTCTATAAAGAGGAAATATGCACTTGAAATAGGTAAGTGCGATTTTATTAAATTGGTACTAAGTTTACTGTACCATGATATATTAGATTTTCATTTGTCATTTTCATTTTCAAAGGTACACCATAAGCCCTATATATTGGTGTATATTAAAGTAATAGGTACATGTTTACGCTACTTAATGGATATTGGATGTGTAATGGATTTGATGGGTATTTTTTTTTCATTAAAATTCAACAACCTTTTCGTAATGTCGTTGTATATGCCAAACAAGTCTATGATGTTAACAGAAAAATGCGGTAAACACGCACTGACCGGAACCTTGTTTACCAGTGCATTGTGGGTATTTTTATGAAGTTTTGGCTAGGTTAAAGTTGTCCAAGTTGGTTAACTTAGCCGCCGCATTTTCTGCCTTTATACAAACGGATAAACGGTTTGGATAAAATGGCCAACTTGGTTAAACTTAACCGCTGGACAACTTTAACCAGCGGTTAAATCTAACCAACTTTTATACAATTGGCTGCTGTTATTTATCTACTGTCGGTTGGTCATGTGACTGCGAAAACTCATTTATTTTCTGTTCTGAAATGACAGTGGAAAAGACAAATAGTTCTCAAGAATCTTACCCAAGATCACCAACGATCAACTACGACAATTAATCGCCCAGAATGTTCAATCTCTATGCATGATAATGACACTGGCCAGAAATTCATTACACTTATCCTTCTGCAAAATCTAGAAACATAAGCAGCGTTCAACGATAGCTTATTCCATTTCAGTGACACATCTCACTTACACCATATTGCCAGTGCAGTTCCGAATATCCAGCATTTAATTACTTTAATATCGTCCTAAATTAAATCCATTGAAAATCTTGCGATTAATTACATACTCGTGATCTGAATGCAACTTGCGAAAAATATGTGACATGATTTGATAATTGTGAAGTGTTGTTTAACGTTTTATTTACACTCAAAAGCTTTTCTGCAGTGAATTGCGATTGCATTATTATAATATATTTACCTAGACGGTAAACGTATTGAATACATTTTGATGACAATGTTTTGAACAGATTGAAGAAAAAAATGCATATTTAAGTACCGTGTCGGTAGTGGGCCGACGTCAATAGCGAAATTAAAACAACACTTGTCTCTATCTTTAAGGCTCTCGTTTAAAATTCCCGATTTATTTTTCCGCCTTGCTAGATAAACTTTTTGTATCCACGGCACTAACACAGTATTCTGTTTTTTACAACACTTAAAACATGTCTTGGTTTCGGCTCTATATTCAACATGTATAAAATAATGAAGGACAACTAACGAAAATCTTTGAATCGTCATTATGGATTTATACAAAATTTCACAAAAGCAGGCGTTGTTACAGAGTAAATATAAAAAAATAAAGTTATGTAAAGAATTTTAATACTATTGGCCCTTAAGCCCAGTCAATGGGAATGCGCAGGCATTTTAATCTAAATATTTAAATTGCTTTCTGATTAATTATCATGTACAAAGTAAAGTTCATAAACTGAAGCCATCAGATTGATAATTTGCTATTGTTTAAACAATCTATTTTTTTTTAAAAAATACTTTATGATTATGTTAAAGGAAATTTAAAACATTCACAAATTATATTAAAATCACCTAAAATAATCACATTAATTTCAGACATATCAATATTGATTACACAGACGAAATCAAGTTTTTTTTGTTTCAGTTCATTCAGATCATTCATGGCACCACATCAACACCAATTATTTAACTATTCGCCGATATACAATGATATCATCAATAAAGGAGTGAATATGAAGACTGTAATATAATTTTAAACTAATGATAGTTTGCCTAAGTGTGTTGTTGTGTGCATATTACCTAGTTTAAACCCCAAATACTCTAGAGCTCGATTTAAGTCCTGTTACACGTCCGTACGAAAGTGGAGTTACCCTCGTGCATTGTTATGGATCATTGACTACGTTATATCATAGCAATCATATCGAGTGAATAACATTGTTTTCATCAATATAAAATTCTCAGAATACATGATTTCATGTTTCATTATGAAATATTTCGTAACAATTCAATGAACATACAACTTCGGGCATAGCTCGACTAGACTTTTCTCTAATTAGGTATGTACGTGATTACTGTTACGTATATGCTCTTAACAACTAAAGCAGTGCAACATAAACATCAAATCAAAGTCGGTCGATGAAATAACGTTTTTAAGTTATACACTTCAAAATGTGTTTGATATTTTTTGTATAACTTGTGTATAACTTTAATGTACAATATGTATATGTGAATACAGTATGTACATATGTTTGGATATAAGAGATATGGTACGTCACCGTCTTTCACTAAAGCTTTAATCATCGCGTGATTTAATACGCGTTGCAATTAGTTGTAATAAGATGAAATGAATCGAGGAAATGATGATATTACTTACTTAATTAAATTACAGAACCGAATTTGATTCAAACAGTGATCGGACATAATAATAAATAAAGAATTTACTTTTATAAATAAAACTTACAAATAGGTTTACAACATATGACAATTTTCCTGGTCCCGGTTAAAACTGAAGTTCGAACTATAATTTAACTAATCTATAACAAATGCGTATTTCAGCCTTTTCAAAAGGTGTAAAATGTTTCAAAATCATAAGTCTCGCGAACTCAGCGAATTTGAATCAAGTAGCATCTTAAAGGCCAGGCATTGCTTTGTTGTTGTTTTTGCGACAGAGTAAACGTTCGCAGTTCATAAGCCTCATAAACACAACACAGATCAATCAAGGGTAGCATTGTATGCACAAATCAATTATTAATCGAGGTTTGCTTTGAGGCATAGCATCCCAAAATTTCACAATCCCAACATTTCAAATGTTAACAGCAAATGAAAATCAAGTTCGTAACAATGCCATAACGATTAAATGTTAAAGCCGCACTATTACAGATTGAACATTTTGACAGCTTTTTTTATTTTGTCTTGGAACGAACCAATTCATGCAAAAGACATCGGAACCAGTGATATAAGACTGCTGAAAAAAGATCAGATCGCAGTGTAAAAATTGAACAAAAAATACAAAATGTAACTAAAATGCTTTGCAATACATCAAATATGTCATTCTGATTGATTGGATTTAATAAGTCCTAAAATTGTCCTATTTTACCGACATACATAATATTAGGTTAATGGGACATATGGACTCTTGATGATCGTCTTTTGCAAACCGTTCATTTTTAAGATATGTATACAACATATATTAGTGTCTCGATCATAATTTATGCTTTCTATAGGTATTAGTGTATACGTCGTCTTTATGTTTTTAACTGATAGCGATAAAGAATCTTTGAAAACTGTAATTTATTATCTCCGATATCAGAGATACAACCGATTGTCGACTATACAAAATCGACATTGTATCATATGTGTTATGCAGGGTGTATATATCGCAAACTATTTCAAGTATTCATTCTAACAACGGAATGGCTATGATAACGTATTGAAAATATTATGTTTCAATGCTGATTTCTTTCTTAGATTTACTGATGTATCTAACATATATGTAAAGGTCGGAAAACACTCATCTATCCAAGTCTATTCAATGTGGAAAATCAGTATCAATTCAACGCCTCTAACATCACAAATTATTAATCATATAGGTTATGTTATATACTTGTGTAGCAAGCCAACCGTGTATACTTTTTTTTGAATTCATTTGTTTTCTTAAAATATGCGTCAATAAGGAAAAAAATAACAGTCGGTCGAAATGTGTTTGATAATTATTGTACCTTTTATGTTATTTGTACACTTCAATATGTGTTTAAATATGCTTGTTTATCTTAAAAGTCAAGCTTCAAATACATATTTTTGGCTAATTATGAGATGTGTGCTACATCTACGATCGTCGTCTGTCATAAAGGCGTTAATTATCACGTGATGTTATATGCATGACAATTTATTTCAATGTACAAAAAGAAGACATTTCTAACTTAAATAAATTGCCAAAACCGGAATGTTATCTACTTTCTATTACATAAGTGAAAGATGAATTTGTTAGAGGGACTTTTCTCAGTTTCTATGCTAAATCATGAATATTCAAAAAATCATCACAAAATTCAAAACATTTCTACTTTCGTCGTCCATATTGTTATGCTGAATCATGAATATTAAGACAATCATTACATAATTCAAAAAATTCAACATTACTCGTCCATATTGTTTTTCGTGCAAATATCACTTTGTTAGTTGCCATCTAAAAATACCACTGACAGAAGTTTGATAATGGTCCACAATAGGAACTGTACAAATGAATCAAAAATAGAAAGAACACGTGTTTGACTTTGGCAACAAGCAGAGATGTCTTTACGATCAGTTCTTCATTTTATAATCGTGACCAACTCATATATAACGTAACAAATATTGTATGCAATAGAACATCTATTTCAAAAGGGTTGATTTGAAAGAGAAACATAATCTAAGGCTAATTGGACAAATACGATATTGACAAACGTCGTGAGAGAACCATAAATATCAAATAATTTAATTACGAAGTGTTAATTTACACGGAATGTTTCTAGAAGTATTAACGTATACAAGGATTAATCCAGAATTTTGTGGAGCTGTTTGATATTTTTTTTATATAACATAGTTCGTTTCTCAAATATGAACAAATGGGTGTAGGATTTTTTAACTTTGTGACGCTATGAATCAACAAGACTGGTCTTGTCCTTTTACATCTACACTCAACAGACACTCTAGCATTAAAACTAAATAATGTTTTATTTTCAGTATCCTCCAGAACAGAAAACAATAATAACATTTATTATATACCCATCATAAATCCACCCTCAATACATGTCGCAAAATACGGTAGTCCGTATTCCTCTCCAGTACAATACGGCTGTAGTTCACGCCGGTGACGTCATGTCATAACAAGTATCGTTGCGCCATGTATAAATGACGTCATAAAACTAAAACGTGCGTCATTTAAATGACATTTATGATGAAAAATGTGGCTTTTAAGTGATCTTACCAGTAATGGTTATAATAAAAGGGTTTATTAGTACTGCGTTTTGATCCTGGAGGTTGTATTCGACTCTCGTGGATTTTTGACGTTTTTGATTTCATTCGGCTTGCGCGTCGTGAATCTGCAAAAATCCTTTTGAGTCGAATACAACCTCCCGGCTCAAAACGCAGTACTTATAACCCTATTATATTTAAAAAATGTATAACGGTGTATGTACAAGGCAAGTTCAAAAACGTCAACGTGTAGTTTTATAATGACAAGACGATATTACGTTTAATATGTTTTTAAATTAGTATAAATGAAATGCCATGCAATCAAATACCACATTAATGGTAGGAAAGTAGTGTACGTTTACAAACACTGAATAAACATATTTCTTGTATGCATGACAACACACATAAATGTATGTATCCTGTATCCAGACGTAGTTAACAACACAACATTATCGCAAAAACGATATGCATTTTACAGTATGTTATTACCATCATTAACTGACAGGTTGATTTGGTGTTGAAACATTGAATTAAACATTTTAGCGCAATACTATTTTGTGTAAAAAATGATGTTATCATATACAATATTGTATTTTTTTAATTACATTTTTCAGAAAATCTTAACCTGAGTCAAGTATGCATTTTTGCTTTGTCATGGATACCAAATATATTAATTTAACGTTTGATATAATGCATAAAAATATTATAGCC